>NC_090885.1:62222862-62245362 GCF_036669925.1 Montipora capricornis
ATTTCCATCCCTCAAACTGACATTGGACATTTCGTAACAATTACATACGGCGGCCTGGAAGGGACATGGTACTTTTTTTCTAACTCGCGACTTCTTTTTTCAACTCGCGACTTCTTTTTTCAACTCGCGACTTCTTTTTTCAACTCGCGACTTTTCTTTTTCAACTCGCGACTTCTTTTTTCAACTCGCGACTTCTTTTTTCAACTCGCGACTTCTTTTTTCAACTCGCGACTTCTTTTTTCAACTCGCGACTTTTCTTTTTCAACTCGCGACTTCTTTTTTCAACTCGCGACTTCTTTTTTCAACTCGCGACTTGTTTTTTTCAAGGCGCGACTTTTGTTTTTTTTTTCAACTGGCGACATTTTTTTTTCAACTCGCGATTTTTTTTTTTCTCGAGGCGCGACTTTTTTTTTTGTCAAATCGCGACATTTTTTTTTAACTTGCACCTTTTTTTAAATTCTCGACTATTTTGCAGCTTTTTTTTGCAATTCGCATTTTGTTTTCTTTTTTTGGGATGGTTTGTTCCTTTCGGTTTCTTGCTGTTGAGACAATGCTTCTTTGGGCTCCTGTTGTCAGGTACTTAGGACTCAGTGCGCTATGATTTAGTATTATCAGTGTTCATAAAACAGGTAACCCTCACATGGCAAGTTTAACAACTACATTTATAATTGCTGGAACCTGTTTCCTTCTCCTCTATCCGTCCTCTAGCCAAGATGTCTTAACCGGATTACTTTCCATCTGCTCTCGAATCGCCGGACAACCGAGATGATCTCATAGCTACATATTTCGGTCTTGGCCTTGCGTACACAGAGATTTTGTCTTTTCTGGCTCGTTTTCATGGTGTTTGTATCAGTCTACGACAACTCAAGACAGTACTTAGGTCCAAAGGTCTTTGTCGAAGGAAGATGTTTACTTGTTTGCTTGATGTAAAAAGTGCTATCGAAAGCGAAATCTCTGGTAGTGGCAATTCAATTGATATCGACAAATGCACCAAAGGCTTACAACAGATTACTGCATGGTAGTGAAAAGAGAAACAGTACGAGTCATCATGAAATACCTCGACCCAGAAGGTGTGTTCTCGCGTCCAAGACGGGTATTTCGGAGACGACAGTATTCCTTTCAGGGTCCAAACTACATGTGGCACCTGGATGGCTACGACAAACTGAAACCCTTTGGATTTGCCATTCATGTTGCTATTAATGGTTATATTCGTCGTATTCTCTGGCTTAAGGTTGGCCAAACTAACAATGACCCAAGGGTAGTAATAAGCTATTATCTATCCTGTATACGACAGATCGGAACGGATACGCCAAGAGAGGACATTGAAATAACCGAAGAAATGTATTGTTCAACCCACTCGGAAACAAGCTTTCAAGAATTTGAAGAGCTCGCAGAATTACTCATGGAGGACGAAATACTGAGTTATCCTTCGACTGCAGATGAAACCCTTGTGGTCTATAGGAAGTTAGTGACTTGTTTTGAAAATGCTTTGTGATTTATACAGCATATGAACATCTGCGTGTGACAAGAAAAACTATGATCGCTAACAAAATTTAACGTTGTTTGCTTCAACAGAAGTTCAAGGTAGTGTATCGGCTAGTACCACTAGGTTATGGGTCAGAGCAGGGATGGCGCAGTAGTGAGAGCATTCACCTCCCACCAATGTGGCCCGGGTTCGATTCTCAGATCTGGCGTCAAATGTGGGATGAGTCACTCAGGCGTGAGGGGAAACCGGAGTACCGGAGAAAACCTAATGAGGACAACCAACAAACTCAACCCAAATATGAAGCCGAGTCTGGGAATTGAACCCGGGTCACATTTGTGGGAGGTGGCTGCTCTCACCACTGCCCCATCCCTGCACCCCCTTCTAACTTTAGATCTGAATGATAATAAGCACTCTTAATTCTTACTAGTAGTTCGGCCGGGATTTGTTCAAGAAAGGATTTTATCTTTGCCTTTTAATTTAGGCATGTTACAAACAAACCGTTTAAGTTTGCAACTAAATGATTTGACTTTCTTTCCCAATCAGATCTTAATCTTGATCAGTAATATCCCAGTTGCAGTCTGGCTGCGAAAACCGTGAACTATTAGACTGTATTTCTTAAATATTGATTTAACTTTCATTAGGGACTTTGAGCAACAACAACGGGACCGTCAAGGACAACGCTTAAGATCTGCAAACAAAACAGCAGCTTCGCACACACTGCAACGTTCGGTTTTCGTGTTCGTACATTTCGTCAGCGTTGATTGTAAAACAACAAGTTGACGTGAAATAGCTAAATTTGGCGTTCCATGGTGAACGTGCCACATCTGAGAATAAATTTTCTTCTTCACCCTAATTAGGAGCCATTCCGACCAGTTTCATTATTGAGGAAGAGACATACATGTACCTTCAAGTTCGTCATCACTTAAAAGATTGAAATAGTCGCAAAGTGATTACAATAACACAAATTTACATTTGGAGATGACGTTCCCGATGCCATTTTCTCCCAATCACTTTTCTCCAAATAACACAACCTAAAAATTTTAACAGTGATCGAGGGTAATCAGTCCAAAATAAATTCATCTCCTATGAATTAATTATAAGAGGAAGGATGTTATTAAACTCCTCCCACAGCTCTTGAAATAATTGATAATTAGAAGGGAGTTCGAGGACAAAGGTGCAAGAATGTGCTACGTATACTGGTATTCTTAAGTTGCCTTCGAGCTGCGAAAACGTGATCTGTAGCTCAGGAAACAGGAGTATTTCGCTTCCACTTACGAAGCACAAAAATCTACCGAGTTTCGTGGCATCTAAACCCTTATGTAGGACTTCAAGTGCTTTAAAGACACTCTCTTTCCCTCCATTACTGCTGGGCTGGCTTTTAATTTTTTCCATGACCGCAACGGATGGAAATGAGGGTTTAAGGTAGCCTAGTATATCTTTCCAGCATTCGGCCACGTATTGTGGCCTTTGAATTATGTCTTTGTGAGCTACTTCTGTTAAGATTTGACTGGCATTTTCCTTCGACATTGACCTTTTAAAAAATCGAAGATACTTAACACACCAAGCAGTTGTCATAAAATTCACTACACAGCATTTCTCAATTACTTCCCGTTCAGTTGCCGATACATAATTATTAAATGATTGCAATAACACGTCCGGAGTTATAAGGGACTCTCCATATAAAAAGTATGCTATAAAACTCTTAGATAACAAGAGAGGGAAGTATTGGCAACTAAGATATTAAACCAGACATTATAATTTTTCCTATAGCTTCCCATTCTCAACGCTGAAAGTCATGGCGGATGCAAGAAAGTGTTTCACGTGAGTCTCCACTATTTTGAAACAGCGGCTTCTCATTTGCCGAAAAAAGGGCGCTGGTTGAGAAAAAAAAAGTCGCGAGTTGAAAAAAAAAGTCGCGAGTTGAAAAAAAAAAAAAATCGCGAGTTGAAAAAAAAAGTCGCGAGTTGAAAAAAAAAAAAGTCGCGAGTTGAAAAAAAGTAGCATGTCCCTTCCGGGCCACGGTAATTACACGACACAATATTCCATGTTCATATTGACAAGCTTACCGCTCTAAAAAGAATGAAATCTGGCAGAATTACAGCTTTAGTTCAACAAGAAATAGCGTTTCTAAGCTATGCCGCGCTGATCTACAATATTTAGGTGTAAAAACCCCGTTGAAGACGGTTAACTTTCAATTGTTTTGCTGGGTACTACTATTTCAATACTCTAAAAAATTCGATTTTCCGGTAGGTTGTCTCGTTAGTCTAGTGGGTATCGGAAACTACAAGCTGAAGCCATCGATCCGGGTACAACTCTTTGCCTCGCCTACTGTGAATCTTCTAAGCTTGTTTAAAATCTTTGTTTCGTTGAAGTAGATTTGAAGTATAAAGTAGACTGTGCGTCGTATAAGTTGAATAAAAAGGGAAATGTCAGTTTGAGGGATGGAAAGAAGTGATAACCCCATTGAAATTTGAACGTCTGCGTTCGTTTCAACAATTCTGGAGCAAAAGATAGGGCCCGTACTCACGAGGCTGACAAAATTTGTTTGACTCAACCAAAAATCTCAACAAAAATTGTCTCAGCCAAATTTTCAATTTGGTAATCGTGGCCGCACTTAAAAACTTTGTCTTTAGATCATGCCGTGTAAATTGTAAAATATGTATAGTTTTCAGGCCTGACAAAAATTTGTCCTGCTCTGAAGCAGGACGACGGCGCCTTTGAAGTTTGCCAGAAAGGGTTGACAAAATTTGGTGGGAAAAAAATATCCGTGCGCACTTGTATTACGAAAATGATGACAGATTATTTCGCAAAATAAACAAAAATTTGCCCATTGCGTACGGGCCCATCATAGACTGCTCGCAGTCTAGCACCAACATGGCCGTCTTATCACGTGAATGCAATGAAAGAAAGGAACCAGTAAGATCTACAACGGCGCCTCAGAGAAAACGGCGTGGAAAAATTGCAAGGACCTTGCAAGTCAACGTTTTCAATTCTTTCGTCATTGCCCTTTGACGGTTTCACAATTTCTGAAAAGAAGCCGCTCGAAAACATCAATTTAAAGCGGAAGATCGGTATTCAAAGGAAGGAAAGCGAAGCAGAAATTACGGTTGTGTGCTCACGTTTCCGCACAACTTGCGATTTAGTCGTTCGAGGAACAACTGGGACAAAATGTGTACAACCGAGTTCGAAACGCAGGGGTGAGAGTACTCACCTCGCTCACCAGTTTAATTTGGCTCGGGTTTAACTCCCAGACTTGGCGTCATGATAGCAAAATAGACGAAAATCGACGTTTTTACCATTTGCAAAAAAATCCGTCTGACAGATTTAAGTATTAATTTCCATGCGTGATTGCTCTTTTTTGCTAAGGAAATCCTGAAATTTTAAGTTGGGGTCTTTCGACTAGTTTTTGAACAAAAAGGCCTTTAAAATGTCTTGTTTCCAGTTCCCCTCCAGGATCTCGATTACTGTATTTAGCATTTTCCACTGATTTGCATTTATTTGTTACACGTAGGTAAAATTACATTTCACTTCAATGGGCCATTTCCGAGTTCATGTCTCCCTCCTCTTCAAAGCGAGTCTAAGTGCGAAGTTTTTGTAATGGTAATTAGTTCTACTTTACATATGAATGAAAACTAATTTCAAAACAAAAACTTCGCACTTAGACTCGCTTTGAAGAGGAGGCAGACATGAACTCGGAAATGGCCTATTGCTGTGACTAACAGGTCAGAAGAGACATCCTGTTACTTTAATTTCACAAAGTTCAAAATTCCGAAAACTGTATTAAGCCACCTTAAGTCGCGACAGCAACGCGAACGTTATTTAAGAAAATAATAGTGTGTCATTGTGATTATCTCGCGGTCATTTCCGCTTTTTTAGAAAGTCGAAGCGTGAAAGTTCTTCCAGAATGCAATTGTTATGAATTTCTGTTGGGATTGGTTGGCTGTTTTGATTGGCTGCATCAAAAAAGGGAAGTAATTTAATTAGTTGGCAAAAACAAAATCTCTGTACGCCATAAGCGTGGTTTTCTTCTATGCCAATTTTCAAACACTGCAAGGTTTTTTTATGGGAAGGAAATACACAAGTAAGGTCTGGTTTTGCGCTTATTTAATCAATAGAAGGCTTAGAGGCTTGCAGGCTTGCTTGAATCCCTGATGTTCCGAAGTCTGGCGACCGCGTTATGCCCGCGTTGCAGCTTTATCGAAGGCGTGGTACAGAAGGCATCTGCAGGGGCAGGCTGTCTATATTACAAGTATCTTATATGAGGTATATTGCTGGTATTTTTAGCCAGTATTACAAGATGGCGGCTTTGTAGAGTAAACAAACCGTGTTGACGGTCACTTTTTTTTTAAATTACGTGTGACTTCTAATCCAATACCTGAAAGTTTGTATTGGCTGGGTGCATTTCACTATGTACTGGTAACAATCAAGGCGCTATTCCAGGTGAGAATCAAACACTTTAAAATTCTGAAACGTGAGAATCGTGTAAGCTTTAATACAGGAAATTAGGGTATTGAATAACCAGTTATGATTCTTGTGATCATTTTATGTGCTTTCGGAATCATAATGTCGATTTGCTCAGGCTTCATCATGTCATCCTATGATTCTGTCAGGCACACGAATCATAACCCTGATGTTTTAAGGCTTGAAGGAACCGTTTGTAGAATCATAACCCAAAATTTTGATTTGAAGGAATCATTGTTATGATGCCCTGAAGCTACTTAGCATCATCTGAGGAATCATAACCCATCACTCTTTGTGCAAAAATCATATTACTTGTTTTCTGATGTACAGGAAATCATTTGTGGAATCATAACTTTGATTATGTCAGTGAAGGAAATAGTACTTTCAGTGCCATTCAGCAAAATAATGGTTCAGATCGCCCACAAAGTGAAGCTGCTGTGAATTTTCTTTTTGCAAAAAAGAAACCTGTCAAATTGTATTCAAAGTTTGCTTTTTCTTTCTGTTTTCATGCGTGTTGTAACAGTTCTATTTGTTCAGAGCTACGCTTGTCATGTAAAAGTAATCCTTGCACAGTGCTAAGGAACTTTTAGCAGACCCACATGTTCTTAGATAATTGAATCTGGACTTATAAAAGTGTCGAGGAAACAATAATTCAAGATCATTAAAAACAACAACACAGTTTTATGCTAAACAAATGGTAAAAAACAAGTCTCCGCTTACGAGCCAGAAGGCTCATCAGGCCGGTGCTTATCTCTGGTTTCTGTAGCATGAAGCGACTAGGAGTATTTGTACTCCCCCCTGGATGGGATGCTAGTCCATCGCAGGGTTACCCCCAGCATTACGCCGGTACCCATTTATACACCTGGGTGGAGAGAGGCACCGTGAGAGTAAAGTGTCTTGCCCAAGAACACAACACAATGTCCCCTGCCAGGCCCCGAACCCGGACCACTCGATCCAGAGTCGAGCGCACTAACCATGAGGCCACCGCGCCTCCCACAAATGGTAGCCCTTTATTTATATTACTCATGTAACTCTTTAATATCACGGGATACTTATATAACTTGTATGAGACAGACCTCTCATTTCCATAACATTTTTGTTTGCCTTTCATGATTAAAACATCTAATGTACCACAAAAAATATCCAATGTACACAAAGATGTATTGCTGATGTTTAATAAGTCATATACAATAATTGTTTATGACTCATTAAACAGCAGCAATATGTGTTCATGTACACTGGGTATTTTTTGTCAATATTTGCATCAGATGTGTACAATTCACTATCACACTGCATTTGTAGATCAGTTAAAATAAATCAGCACAAGATTGTCTGAAAACCACTACAGAGGAAGAGTCCAGTTAACGTTGTTAATATTTTCTATCCAATAGTTCGGCAGTTTTTGCGCAAGGAACAAACAAATTCTTCAAATTTTAGTTCATTAATACTTATTGGATTCAAGCTTTCATTTCTTAGAAACATGTATCCTGAAATTATCATGATTGCCAAACTGAATGTATTCACATTCTCATCATCTAACTTTTATGTGGTATATGTATCAAAATCAGGTGATTAGTTTATAGAATCATAATGCATGGTTGCTGATAGAGACAAGAATTAAACGATAAAAAAAAGATAATAATATTATTATCTCACATACATTGTATGATCAATTTCCAAATTGTTACATCCTGCAAAATGTTGAAGGCATTGAAATGATTAAAATTCTTTTGGATAATCACAAAATGCTGCATGAAATTTTAAACTAATCAGCGGGCTTTTCTTTAAAGGCCCACCTTCAACCAACGGGCATTGCATACTGCAGAACAATTTTCTTAAATGAAAATCCCATCTGAAGCTGAAAATTCATCCAATTAGAAGGCTACGATAAGCAATGCAAATTTTCACAACAAAACAAACTGTCAAAAAGCCTGTCGGTGAAGGTGGGCACTACGAGACTCGCAGGTATCATTAATTTATCTTTTGTTCAACTCCAAATCTTTCTTTGCATCTTCACCATATGAGTCTGGCACCTGCCTAATTTCATATCTGCCCACCATCAGTGTCTCGGACCTAATTACATTGATTTCTTCCTTTGTTAGCTCCTGCTCCCTTACTCTCCATCCTTCTCCTCCTCTGCAGCAAAATTAACAAGAAAAAGTTGTTACCTGCAATTATTGTTTCCCTGTGAAAATAAGATGCACAATAACTTTATCTATCTACCCCATTGGATATGTATAGAGGATATTACATAGCCGAAATCTTGTTTTACTCATTTTCGAAATGATGAAAAAGTGCTTACCAACCGCTAAAACACGCATGTTGTGTAACATGAAATGAGATATGAAAGTTACGAAAAACAAATCATGATAATGTAAAATTTTGCAATAAAAATATTAATGTAGTAGAGAAGAATTATATTAAAGCACAAAAGTATCTTACAATGAAGAGGAAGCTCGTGTTTTATCAGCTAATAGTGTTCGTTAACATGACGACTCCTATATTCTCACATGTGAAAGATAAAAATGATATATTGACTGCATGCGGTGAAGACATGATTTTTTAGTAAAAGGAGAAATCTTGGTATTTCATCAGTATCTATATAATAATCAGCCCTTAATATTCACGAGATAGTGTGATGTCTGCAGTCACTGTGGTTTCATAAGGAGGAGCTGGTTACTGCCGACATACCAGCACCTGTGTTGTCACAAATTTGCCTCTCACTGATGGCCTCTTTACAGACCATAGAATAGTGCCATAAAATTTTGGCTCGTATTTCCACTTGAATCTTGAATATTTCAAGATGTCACTAAATGCTTCATAACAGTGCAGACCACAGAAAACTGACGTTGATTTGATTTAATTACGACTGTAACTTCCAAGTGGTAATGAAACTCAAATTATTTCAGTTATGTCTAACGATGATAATTACATGTACATGTATTAAAGGTTACAACAAATCATTTGATTCTGCATAATATAATCTGAAAGCACAACAACTTACGAAAGGAAAAGAGCCCTGCCTGGTCACTATACACTTAATATGCAATGGCGTCTTGAAGGGAAAAGTGTTATTTTCCCTCTAGTTCTAATATTTGACAAAATGCTAATCAATAGGACCTGAAGTAATAGAAGAACATCGACATCAAGAGTGGGGCTATGAAAAATTCATAATACAACTTTGCGAAAGGCCCGCAATTATATACTCACCACGACACACTCTTACATACCCAAGAAACAAAAACATTAAATGTGCACACTTGGCAATACTGTACATTTCAGTGAAGTTTCATACAATTCACCATAATTGTTTAAGCTCTCTTATCATAAAGTGAAAAACCATGCATGCATACTGTAGTGTATTGCAGACCTATGTTACCCAGAGAGCAATGCGTTATGAGTGTGATTGTGTGGACGTAAATAAAAACCAGGAGTTGTGTTTGACATGGTGTTTTATCTAGTTAATCTCTGTTTTAATAATCGGGACTCAATCGCTACACGTGCAGCGACGTCTTCAAGAAAATTAATAAATCAAGATTATTCAACATGCAAATACAGTATCAATAACAGACAAGAGCTGACTTAACAAAAGAATGCTCTCAGACACATCACATACTGCCAGTCGTTTTCTTAACCAAGATCATGGAAACCACACTTTTTTCTCCTCGATGTATCACTTTGTCACAAGTGCTTTATACTTTAAACATGATTCCATTTTTAAAATGTACAGTAATTATTGATTCCATGAACAATTTCATGAAAGCAACGAATCCTAGGTTATGATTCCACCAATGATTTTTCGCGCGACTGGAATCATACCATGTGATTCAGGTGATCGCATGCATGAATCGTATTTGATTCCAGTGCCAATTTTCCAAGTGTGGATAAATCATCATGTGATTAGTGTTATGATTCTCAAGCCTTGGAAAGTCATAAGCAACAATTCTGGTGCCCTGTTAAATCACCTTGTGAATTTAACAACATAATTCCAATGATATCTCGGAAATCCAGTTAACAGTGTTGTGAGTTAATATGTGGAAATAGAGGCGGCCATTGTGAAGTGATGTGTAGACTTCTGTATGTAAGCAGGCTTTAAGGTCTTTTTCCCCCTTATGCCATTCCTGTCTAGGAACTTTTTTATTGTCTGGGCTTTTGTCTGGACATACTTGGTAGAGGGTTAGATTAGCATAATTTGCATATCACTGGAACAACTTTTGGATGTCTCATCCACTTATCAAGACAGTTGTAAAATTCAATACCCCAAAAATCTGTCCTTCCTTGCAGAATCAGTGATGAATTATTAAACAGCAGATGTTTTTGCATTATGATGGAAGGTACAGAAAAAATGCTGAGTGCAAGATTTTGGAGCAAGTCAAAGAAGAGTTAACAAAGTTTGAGGAAAATTCGGAACAGAACAGTGTACTTGTCTTCCCGCCTTTGGCTGCGCAGTATCGCTTCCTTATTCACCAAATTGCTGAAGAACATCCCAGTTTTCAATCAGTATCCATAGGACAAGGAGTACATAGGAGAACTGTGGTATATCGTGCTAAGAGAAGGCAGGTTTAGAGCAAGGTCTTAATCCTTGTTCTAATATTATATCTACCAGCATTCATTGAACTTTTTTGTTAATTTAGAGAGTCACACGAGATGGCACAATCATCTTCAGCAGTTCAAAGGACTTTTTTTGGTAGAGGAAGAGCAAGGTCTGTGGCATAATAATTTATTGTTATTTAATTAGCAAACCTAACCTAAAACTGTTTTATTACTATAGAACATGGTCCAAGATTTCTTGATCTTGTTGTTGTAGGCGATCAAAGCGACCTGATCAGGCACTGTACATTCCTGGAGCAATGAGGCAAGCAAGACAAGAACAACAAGAGCAAAGCTCAAGGAGGGAATGTTCAATAAACAAAGCAGATAATAATGAGATTTCTCAAAATGTTTCACAAACTGTGGAGGGTAGTTCCCGAGTTACAAATGATGTACCTCTATCAGATCTAAGTAATGGCAGTGATTGTAGGAAAACTGACAAATTTAATCATCAACAGTATGATGAAGCTACAAAAGCTGAATCTACTAATGGCATTACTCTGCCTTTATGTTCTGAAGCTGAAGGTGTTTCAAAAGATACAGGTGGTACATTTACTGAAGAACAACGTAATGATATGCAATCACAAGTTTCAGCAGATCAGAGACAGAAAACACAAAATCCTTACAAGGATTGCAGTGAAAGTGTAGGAAAAGCAGGTGTTAATCAAACACTACTAGGTGCAGTCTTTGTATCCAATACTTCTGAAAGTCTTCAAATCAGCGAGAAGTCAATAGAAGAACCAGACAAAATTAGTGATATGAATTCTCAGACTTTTGCAAAGGAACCAGATTGCAGCAAATGCAGCGTTGGTAATCAAGATGTGAAGGAAACATCTATGACTAAAGAGGCAGTTCTAGACTCAGAATCTTTTGAATGCTTGTCAACTCATGGATCATTCAGCCACTGTCAGGACTCTCTCTTAAAGAGTCTTAGAGAGTGCTCTGTTGAAAAGGATCAGAAGGTGATTGCAAGTGGAGTTGTTGACAATGCTGTTGATTTAAGCAACAGAGATAGTGAAAGTGAAGGAGTAAATCGTGAACATAAAGTGCTATTGAAAGAGAGCATTAGAACACGTGAAAATGTCACTGCTGCAGTACTGTTAAAACCCTCTTGCCTCAAACCTGGAATAACATCAAAATCTGATTTGATTAGTAGAGGAAACAACAATGATGTAAATGACGCTGTAGGTCCGGAAGAGTGTCCTCAGCATTTTGCTGGTGGGATCTCCAGTGAGTGCAAAGAAAACATGGCTGAGTCAAATTCAAATGGGTATGGCTCAACAGATATTAGTAACCAGGAACCTCAAGTACCGGTATTTTGCATCCCTCCATGCATAACCTCGTCAGAAAAGTCTGTAGAAGCAGCTTCAGACATTCTACACCCAATTTGTTCAAGTAACACAACTCATTTGGAAAATGATGAGGAGAAATGCATGAAAAAGCCTTTTGAAAGTGGGAGTAGTCCAGAGTCTCCAGATGTGGAACTAAATCAAAGTGTAGAAACTGAAGAACTCCAAACAGAGCTATGTAAGTCATGTACCAATAAGAAAAAGAAATCAAAGAAAGAAAAGAGCAAAGATGAAGAGAAAACAAAATCTAAGGAAAAGAAGGAGAAAAAGAAAAATAAGGATAAGAAAAGTGGAAAAAATCAGCAATCTGAGAGTAATGATCAAGAGACAAACTCAGATTCTGTGACGAAAATTAAAGATAAAAGGAAACCAATGACCAAAGAGTTGTCTTCTAAGAAGAGCAAAGCAAAAGATTTGAACAGTTTTGAGGTGAGAAGGGAAGGTATTCTTGATGGCAAGGAAAGGGATTGCAATGACAGCAAGGACGATGACAACTGGGAATCCATTTTTGATGAGAGTGGAGATTGCCTTAAACCAGAGCATTTAGAAGAGGTGAGTTCTTTTGGGGGAAAAACAGTCAGTTAGTAAGCTGGTATTCAGTCATTATTTTTATCTACAGTAAATATTGGGGAGTAGGGCAGGTGCAGTGGTGATAGCACTCGCCTTCCACCAATGTGGCCCAGGATCGATTCCCGGATTCTACGCCATATGTGGGTTGAGTTTGTTGGTTCTCTACTCTGCTCCGAGAGGTTTTTTCCCCGGGTACTCCGGTTTCCCCCTCTCCTCAAAAACCAACATTTGCAGGCGTAGCTCAGTTGGCTAGTGCCCAGCTTTCAGAGCAAGGGGTCCCCAGTTCGATCCTCGGTGACTTCAATGTCTGTTTCCACTTTCCTCTGACCCGTGTAGCTAATGCTTTAAATATCTGTGAAACGGAGCACTGACAGAGGGAGGGGGGTAAAAGGTGCACCGTCAGCTTCCATTGATACCAGTTTCATAACTGAAAAAACTACTGACATTAAATACATTGACTTTACTTTTTTACTTTTTTACCAACCTACTCAACCAATGTAACAAAAATGCACTAGATGACTACTTGATAATAACATTTATGATACATTGGTGTCACCAGCTTGATTTTGATTGGCTATAAGCACAGAACTAATTCTTGCTTGCCGTTTTTCTTACATCATACCTACAGACAATAGATTTTATATATTCATGAAGAATTGACATCGTACCTACAGACAATAGTTTTATGCATGCAGAAGTGACATCACCTAACACACTAACCAGCAGAGAAAAGGGAAGAAGACTCTGCCAACCGCAGAAACATTCTTTGATTTGCCGCTCATGCAAAGAAATAGATGAGTCAGCCCTCTTGTCTTTACAAGTGCAGCTCAGTATATGCATAATAAAACAAATATTGGATTCAGTTTTCACATGATAGCGATAATTATCAAGGCCAAAGTTTGTGTTATCCACCTCAACCTTCGGCTTCGGCAGATAACACAAACTTTGGCCTTGATAATTATTGCTATCATGCTCAACCTCATCCAATAATTGTTAAATATTTGTTATTGACCAAGCGTGAAGTCAAGATGGCTGGATATTGGCCAAGTTCTTTTTTTGCGTGTTCATCTCGGTCCATGAACACGCCAAACAAGAACAAGGCAAATATCCAGCCATCTTGACGGAACAAGCTTGGTCAATAATAGGTTTATTATATGAGATAAAACACCATAAAATGATCTTTGATCTTGTGGGACCAAGCGAGAAATCCCGAGCAGGCAAGATAGCTCCATCTTGTCCACTCGGGTAGCCAATCACAGTGCGGGATTTGGTTATTCTTCCTCATCTTGCTCATCAAGAATTCAACTTCAATAGACTCCATCTTGCATGCATTTTGGCTTTGAAGCCACAAATGGAAGGCATATTTCCTTGATTTTTAATACCAACATTCACCTCATTGCCTTCACAGAGGATAACCCCCTTTGCTCCAAGAGCATGCATCACCACTGCAAGCCAAACACTGAAGATGAGGAGCTAACCTCTTCTCTGGAAAATTTCATTGTACTAACCTTTTTTGCAACTTATCCATCCTGACCTTCCTAAAATTTTCAGACAGCGACTGATACAGAACTGAGCTTTGCTCTCACATGCTTGCCTCCATCAAGCCAGAGATCTCTCAAGCCCTCAAGTCTTTACTTGATAAAATCCATTCCACTGAAGATTCCAACTTGAAGGTGATATGCACCACTGCCTCATCCCTGACTTCCACCGCTAGTCAGTGCACATACTTGCCTGAGAGTGATCATAAGTTCATCACCAAAGCTAGCCAGATTCCTGGCTTTTCATATTATGAGAATGAACCACAGGGTCCCCTGCCTGAACCTACCAGAAGCCTGCAACCTCCCTGTTTTCCCCCGGGAATCCAGGTATGCCAGTCCCCTTGCCTAGACACATTTTATCACCACCATCACATTCATATTACCATCAACAGTGGGGCCACTGGTTACATGATTCACCAGTCCTCTGTTCAGAAGCTGGGAGTTGAGATTGTTAAGAGTGGAAGTCCGCTCACCAGGCTGATGGTTCTTCCTCATTGAAGGTCATCGGTGAAACTAAGATTTCCTGCACCAGTGTCACAGTTGTTTTCTCAAACCTCACACGTATTATTTTATAACTTCTTTATTCGCAAACTGCAGACACTCAAGTACAAAAAAACTGCCTCTCTTTTCCTGTGCTCACTCAACCAGCCCTAACTGGTTTTATTTCGTGCATCCGTAATGTCATGTAAGGTCTACCCAAGTGTCACAGTTTCATTCCCACACCAGTGGAAACCATGTGTTCCAGTTTGAGAGTGTGGTAGCAGAACATCTGGATGTAGAGGTCCTCGCTGGAACCCCTTTTATGGAGATTAACAACATCGCTGTTCATTCTCAATGCCCAGCCATCAACCATCAGCAGTCCACAACCCGACCATCTTCACCGCATATTACTATCTTCTCATGAGGTGTACGGCTTGACCCAGACAATCTTTTACAGCCCTTCACTTTTCATTGGTGACCTGGTGTACCTCTATTGTGACTGCAACAAATCTTGTGCCATTGATGGTGCATGGTGCCTCCTATCATGTCAAGAAGTCTGAGTGCTGCAAAGTGCCCATAGATACCTCTCCCTCTCTGCTTCATAGCTCAAGCAGCACACCTTTTGACATCAATGAGGACAAAGACGCCCACACCACCATCCCCACAGATACCAGTCACTCCTTCCACTCCTGAGTCGCCTCGGTACCTGAACGCAGCTGATATGTTGCCTCCACCCACCACATCTCCAATACCAGCACTCTTTCCGCACCCCTTCCCACCGGTGCACTACCTTGAGGACTACTGGTATGTACTGTATTAGAATGCCCTCTCAAACCCCTGTCTTCTGTTCTTACAAGAGAAAATAAATTAATGAAAGGACAGTTATACCATTAATTAGGCATTGTTGTTGTGTTAATTCACTGTATTGCTTTGTGAGCTGCTTGCACCATGGCAAGTGGACTCTGTGTTTGTAAACCCAGATGCCAAGTTGTTCTGGTAAAGTTGTTCTCGTTCTCGTGGAGCTTTGTTTGCACCGTGGATTTTCTATGTGGATCTGCCCAAAATGATATGCTTTACAAACAAATTAAAACCTATTAAGAGAAAGAGTTTGTTAAATCAAAAGTCACTTGGTGTAATTGAATAATGGAATCTCACTAAAACATATTAATTAAAAGAAATTTCAGCTTGTGGTCAGAATGGAACTTGGCCCTGGCATAACTGTGTGCAAATCGTGCGCCCTATCCACTAAACCACACTGGCTTTCAATAACCATGACCTACATCTCTACTTGCACTCTGAAAGACGTGTTGTGAAGTGTGACCAATTGCATGAAAATTGATTACATTGCAGACTCAAAACGGCAGTATGACAAGATAGGTTGTATGCAAAGTTGGAATAACAGTTTAGGAATGTTTAAGATTACTAAATGCTTAAGCCGCGGCTACCCAAGCAATTTTTTTGCTTATGATGGTCGCTTTGCCAGTGTGCGGTGTAGGGTGTAGCCACCCTAGCACGGGTTATGCAACAGCTGAAAAAGTCGCAGAAAAAAATCACGAGAAATTGAAAGAGTTGAATTTTTTGCAACAAAGTCGGGAACTTTCAATAATTATTGTCACTTGTGTATGCACATTGCAACATTGTGCCCTGCATTCGTGACAAATTGCGATGCGTCAAGGGGTTATCGAGCCAATCGCATGCGAATCACAAAAAATCTCAGCAAATTGTCGCCAATTGTAGCCACCACTGCTCATTGGCAACACAACAATTTTCCAAAAATCACATCACCATTGTAAGCAAAAAAATCTCTCTGCTCTAGTATTTTAGACTTTAAAGACTTCCGTGTTGGATTATGTTGAGTTTTTATGGCTTTAACTGTCTCATATATTTTATTTTCCTGTATGGTGATAGAGGTTTCTTTCTCTCGTGGCCCATCTAGGTTAGCTCTGCCACTTGTTTATTAAAGTCACAAACCTAGCGTTATTAGAGTCTCTTCTTATTTTTAAAATTGTTTTCGGGCCCTTTTGTGCGTCCTCGCCATTAATTATTACTGAATGTTAAATTGTGAACAAGTTTTATGATCGCATAGGTGTAGGCACACATGGGTGTAGTCGGATGCCGATGGAGTTTTATTCTGGTTATTCACACACACCGCCTGGTTGTGTGTGCTCTCTGCTTTTGCATAATGTGCTAACCTACTTATAGATGCGTATGCGAAATGTAATATACAATAGGTGCTAATTTGGTGCCACTATGTTACATGCATAATGTGCCAACCTACTTACATATGCGTATACGAAATGTAATATACAATAGGTGCTAATTTGGTGCCGCTATGTTACATGCATAATGTGCCAACCTACTTACATATGCGTATGCGAAATGTAATATACAATAGGTGCTAATTTGGTGCCGCTATGTTACAATGGGTATCATATGTCAGTAGCCGGTTAAATTTGATTTCAGGTCAAGATGATTATATGCTAATTGTAGATTGATTTGCAATTTCTTTGTCTCTATTTATAACAGATGATAATGAATACCAGACACAAAGAAATTACAAATCAACCTACAGTAGGTTAAAATAATTTTTACCTGAAATCAAATTTAACCTGTAACATATCCACCTGACTGTGTGTTTTCTAATTTCTTAGGGTTGGCACTATAATTTGTGAAATGAAACAAAACGAAAACGAAGTGATACAGAAACAATCCTAAACATTCATTAAAGCTATATAACCTTAGGCCTAATGTTAGCATTGGTTAACGGTTAGGGTTGTACCCGCCCCGAAAATTTCAATCCGTTGTGGAAAATAGTAATTTTGGTCGGCCATGTTGGTCAGATCAACATTTTGCGAAACAGATTGAAATTTTCCTTTGGTACAACCCTAACTGTTTACCAGTGCTAACATTAGGCCTAAAAACTTTAGTTTAGGCCTAATTAGGCTTAAGGTTAGCTTTAATTAATGAGTGCTTAGGATTTTTTTTGTATTTCGTTTCGTTTTGCAAATTAGTGTAAGCCATCTCTTAGCCAGGATAATACACTGTAGATGCCTATGTTCAAATGTAATTTAGCTTCAAATTGCTGTCTTATTTTTCTTTATGTCTTCAGTTGTCAAGACTAACAGGGATTGCAAACCCAGAAGTTCAAAAAACCCAGTTTGATTACTACTCACTCACTCCAAAGAATTATTGTGCAATGGAGGATGACGGTTTGTCTGCTTCTTAATACCTTCAGAATTCAGCAAAAAAAAATACACTTTACAATGTTGGCATGATTTGAATGCAAGCTTTACAAGTGCAGTGCAACATAGCTACAATGATATTACACTTAATTCCAAGATGTAAAGGTCGCATCATTTTGGTGTTCTCACAAAGGGATTATTCCAAGACCTTTCATCTTTAAAAAATAAATATTTAATAAATATTATTTACTGAGAAGTGGTCCACCACTCTAACCAACACCGAGGTTCACGAATAATAATAATAGTTAAATATTAAACTATTTTAGTATGTACCACGCAAGTTGAATAATCAGCCGAGATTATCAATAAATTGGTTCCAAGTAAACAAAGTGAAACAGGAAGCTATTTTGTTTTACTCAGTTTACTCACAGGTTAGCATTACTTGCTATCCAACTCAGAGCTTGCCAGTGAGAATGCATAGAAAGCACTATTAACTTCTGTGGTATTTACTTAACTGCCTAGAAATTCAAGAGGATAAGAAAAGGAGAATTGGCCTTTTAAAATGGGTAACCGCATAACATTGATGTAATCATGCCTCACATTCTGTAGCTTTGAAAATTAGCATATTGATTTTCTCTAATTTAATTTGCACATTCAGTTTGTGCATCAGCATTGCAATCTCAATTTTCAGGTCTCTTGCTCTCTGGACTAAGTAATATTACTTTAAATAAGCACTTTCTGTCTATGATATCCAAATGACCGTGCGATACCATACACGTTAAATTAAAAGTTTCGGAAGATTCAGATACACCTGTACATCCTCACAGGCTCCATGTAACCTTAAATTTGGTCAGCTCACACCATTATTTTGCATAGTATTAAAAAAGAAATGTATGTCTATACAATCGTATAACAGACAGACCCATTGTGATTTAATTAGTGTGTTGTTTCATGGCCTTTTCATTGCTTCCACACACTGACAGCTCACTTAGCATCAGATCTCAATAAAGTATTGTTAAATTTCTGTGTGGAAGATCACAAGTTCAATGCCTGGCCTGAGATGATTACTTGGGAAAATTGACACTTGTGACAGTTCCTAACGTAGTAGGATAGTTAGACATATTTTAATTAAAGAAATTATTTTATAATTCATTAACTTGCACTGTCTGTCATATTTTGTTTTCCTCCAGAGTTTGGCCATATTGTTGAGATCTATGATTTTTCCCCTGATTTAAATACGCAAGACATAATGCAAGCTATGAGTTCCTTCAGGTAAATTGAAATTATCCAAATCCCACAATCTGAACATTCCTATGTTACTGTTACAGTTCCTGTACTTAAACAAAATTATTGTTAATTAATGAAGTGAAATCATCTTTAGTTAGAGCACCTAACCCCGTACTTTTTCGGGAACAAATAAAATTAATTTTCACATTATCTGGGGTACTTGCACTAAAATAATTTGAGATTTTCTGTGGTCCTTAATGAAAGAAAAGAAAAAGGAGAAAAGCGCAAATTATTTTTAATTAGTGCAAGTACCCCAGATAATGTGAAAATTAATTTTATATTTGTTTAGAGTTTTGTTTAGTCCAAGCAAAGTTGTTGATGTCCATAATTATTAATAATAATAATAATGATAAATTCTGTTGTGTCATCATCATTGTCCAGCAAGACACTTTGATTTCAATATTTTTTCCCTTTGGTCTGTAATCAAGATGTTTGGAATTTATATATTAGATTTCAAGGTTTGTATTGACAAAATGATCGCCTTCACTTTTTCAGGACCAAAGGTTTTGATATCAAATGGGTTGATGATACACATGCTCTGGGAATCTTCTCAAGTTATATCGCAGGTGGTTAGATTTATTGCAGGGATTTCATTTTAGCTGTGGTTGTTTCATCATTAGTGTGGCAAATTGTTACCATGGTCGTGTAACAGGTCCCCAAAAATTAAATTTTTGTAATGTTCAGACTTAGAGACCTGTGTCCCAATTAACTCGTAGCAAGCTTAAGGGTGAATTATTTACTATTGTATGTTGTTACTATTTGAATTGTATTTTGGCTTGCTAGCTTCATATTTGACACACTCTTGGCAAGACTTCAGCTGTTTAACCCTTTGACGGCTAAACTGGCTGTCTTACACCAGTGAGACAATTCTACTCGTCAATGGGGAATCCCAGGAATCAATGGGTTAAGTCAATTGCAACTGAAGTATATTGTGTGCAGTGGTCTTGACAGAGCCTTACCATGCAGCCTAGTTCCAATTTATTTTAATCATATTTACACACATCTGCTGTCAGTTATTCCTTGCTTGAATACACATGTAATTTAATCTAGTGGATAAATCACTTGATTAAATTTTTGACCTTGGATATTGCATTTCTAGCTTTCTGATTGGTTCACTTAGTCTTATTTATCGGTTCATATACCGTATGACGTAGCGTGGAAACAGATTTTGTTAAGTGTTGCCAAGTTGAAAAAATTTGGCTTTAATTTAATAATTAAAAAATAATAATAATTATATAGTAATTATAACTAGAAGAGGTATTCCATTTGCAATTGTTGGATACGAGACTGGATATAGCCAACTCATATCCAACAGTCACTCATGTTTATTTGTTATTATTATTATTATTATTATTATTATTATTATTATTATTGCTTTATGCAGCCTTTCCACAAGGTGGCCTTCGTCTGCTAAAAGATATCCTCTAAAATACAAATAAAGTTGAAAATGTAAAAAGGAGGTAAAATAAGTATATCTATTTAACACTGTTTAATAAAAACGTTAAGCTGAGAGGTTATCTTTGACCTTTTTCATTAAATGCTTCAAAGTCATCTTAGAAAACTGATTAAAATCAATACTGTTCCTTACACATCCAGGTAAAACATTAAAGCTTTTTCGACTTGGATATTGCATTTCTAGCTTTCTGATTGGTTCACTCAGTCTCGGTTATCATCTCATATACCGTATGACCTAGTATGGAAACCGATTTTGTTAAGTCTTGCCAGGCTGAAAAAACTTGTCTTTAATTTCCAAGTGTTCAGAATTTTAATGAGAATTTAAGGAAAAAAAGTAATTACTGGACCAGGTATTCCATTAACGCACTTGTTGGATATGAGACTGGTTATAGCCAACTAATATCCAACAGGCCTGCACTCATGTTTATTGTTAAATATCCAGCAGTTAGAGTGGTAGTGACAGGTACAAAAACTTTGGTCAATTTTTGGTTGACAAGTTTTTTTAAAATGAAGACGTCATATTTTTGTGGGAAAAAAATTTGGTTAAAGGATTCACTTGAATCATTGGGGCCTGGCAGGTATTTTTTCCCATTGTGTTTCTCACTTATCTAGTGGACAATTATGGCAATTATTATTGCCTCTCATAGACACCTGAAAAATTCAGGGAGCAAGTCAATGGAGACCTTAAGCAAGGACAACGACGGTGACAATGAGAATGCGACATGACAATAGGTTTAATCAGCAAAAGCAATAGTTCTGCATGTGCGTGTTAACTTTCTTCGCCGTTCGACGTGAAATGATCAAATTTGAAGTCATGTGGAGGACGAGAGCACCTGACAATAAATTTTGAATTTTTTCCCTAAATACCCACACCGTTCTCACCAATTTTATTCTTGGAATGTGTACTCACACTCTCCTAGCCAGGCGACTTGGAGTAATTTTAAAATTATTACAGTAACAGGAAATAATATTTTTAGACGTTCTCGTACCCATTGTCGTCATCCTTGCTTAGGGTCCCTAATTACTCCAAACTGAAAAGCTTCACGGTTCAGTTGGTAGAGCAGTGCAGCAGTATCACAGAGGTCATAGGTTCAAATCCCATTGAAGCAGCCTGAATTTTCACAGCTGTCTATGAGAGATAATTGCTTAAATTGTCCAGATTAGTGCAAGGGTCACTGCTACCTTTCGTCTATAACCTGCACTTCAAATACCCTATTAATTACATAATTTCTTTCATTCTGCTTCTTACTAACAGCTAAAGATGCCATACAGCTGTGCTCAACTCCACTGATGAAACTCAGACCCATAAGTCAAGGGACACCAGAGTCAAGGAAGAAAGCAAGCAACTGTTTTGGTATGAAAATCACCACCATGTTGTTTTCAGTGAATACCAGACTCCATTAGAATATTGGCCACAACTTAAGGATGATTAGGTGTGCAGATTGCAAGGATTTTTTTATATTCCTTAATTCAGAACTAAGCTTGCCTCATATGCTCAATGTGTCACATTATTGTGGCCCATTTGTTTCATGGTAAAAGTAATAATGCTGTTTTTTTAGAGTTTCTGCAACCCTACAAAGAGAGGCCACAGACCAGCAAGCTGCTTGCTGACAGGCTTGTTACAGGAGCTCTTGGTATGACGTCAAAAATGACAAGAGAGGAGAGGGTCAAGGAAAGAGAAAAACTGAAAGAGGCTAAAAGTATGTTCTATTCTACTGTATGTGTGCCTGGGAAGGGGGTGGGGGGGGTGGGGGGGTGGGGTAGCATGAGAAAATATTCTCCCTACATGTTTTCCCATAAATTGAAGCAACCAAAGGCAAGAGTCTTTTGCACCCAAGTTTTCATTGTGACAATGACAACACTGCACTGGTGGCTCAGTTGGTTGAGTACCGGACTATCACGCAGGAGGTCGCGAGTTCAACTCCGGCCGGACCAACACTCAGGGTCTTTAAATAACTGAGGAGAAAGTGCTGCCTTTGTAATTACATCTGCAAATGGCCGGAGGTCCCGTCTCACAACCCTTAAATGTAAATAATCCTGTGGGACGTAAAAGAACCCACACACTTGTCGCTAAGAGTAGGGCACGTAGTTCCCGGTGTTTG
>NC_090885.1:62250362-62257862 GCF_036669925.1 Montipora capricornis
TTGATGGCAAAAAAAGCAATTTCTTAATTTCTTTGCTAAATGTTCATGGGACTACTAATCTTGCATTCTTCGATTTCTGGAACTGTGGATTCACAAAAAATTAAGGGCCTCAAGCGGTTAATAGTTTTGTGCTTAAGCGGTTGTTGTATGTGCCGGCATTTTGTCCTTGAATTTCGAAAAAGTTCTCAGAAAATCGAACATGTAAACCTCAAACTAACCTGTTTCGTTGTTCAAGGATAAAGGGCTTTAGAGGATAAGCACAACATCACAGAAGCAGGAGTCAATCTTTGAAAATAACTTCAAAAACGATGCGAAACGTGCAAGGTTTAATTGGTGCTTGACTTATAATTTCTCACATGGCAAACGAAACAAAACTCATAAACCACACAATACAAAGTTTGCAAAAGCATTTAAATCCTCCAGGTTTGTATAAAGAATAAAAAACAATCATTACCAACCAGCATTTTCAGGCAACACGAGTGACGATCATGCTTGCACGCAAACACAAGGTATTGCGCCAGGTTACTAAGCCATTGAAGGATCGCGTTTTATTTGAAGGAATGAGAATGTTTTTGAGAGCTTTCTGCCTTTGGAAAACGAAAATTTCCAGTGTCTATCTCATATTTGTGCTTGTGAGTATCTTCAACATTTAAAGTAAAACAAATCCTTTTTCATTTCAACTGGAATTGCTTAAGTACATTCATTTTGAAGTCTTTCGTCCACTGCGTTCGTTATGCCTAAAGACCACATTATGATTTTAATTTTGAATAAACTTGGCTCGAAATCTTTGACCCATGTATAAGTCGAGGGCGATTTTTGGAGCTTCTTTTGAGGCCATAAAAGGTCGACTTATACACGGGTAAATACGGTAAAATACCAACGATGATTTACTTGATTATTCTTATTTCACATGACGAAATTTCGGCTGCCCTGTTATCGGTGATTGTCAGAATTCAAGTTTGTTGACAGGTGTGTTTATTTGGCTTTCTTGAAAGTCTCTACTTTTGCGGCTCATGTTTACTTCACTTGTGCAAAGATAAAATGCAATGGGAACACATCTTTTTGCTGAACAGATTTACAGACAAACTGTCTAATTACTGCAGTTAGGAATGAATTTGCTGCAGAGTTTTAAACTTTTGTTTTATCAACTCTTGAAAATTTTCAACAATTTTCCAACAGGGGTCCTTAATTGGTCCACGACTTATACTACCTATGACCCCAGAGAATTTTAATCTTGCAAAGCAGACAAAGAAAACCTTAGATAAATGGAAAAGGTCTTTGCTTTAACTAAGCATTTTCAAAATCCTCTTTACTCATGTTTACGAACAGGTTACCTACTTTTGTATCAGGGGCACCCAATGTCAATTTTCCGAAAATATCTGTTCGGAAGACAATTTGAGATCTAGAATTTTCGGAACATTTGTCGTAAAATTTCTTGCTCGCCTGCCCGTCCTAGGATTTTTGAACATCTGAAAAATGGTATAATTGCCCATTTTAAACAGATTTTTGCCCTAAAAAGGTCACCTAGAATTTTCAGGAACCTTTTTTCTCGCTGAAATTTTTGAAAAGGTAAGTTTTGATCCCTATAATTTTGGGATCATTAGACTTTCAACCAGGAAATCCGAACAGATGTAAAATTTTTAGGGGATAAAAATATGCCTATATCTACCGTTTAAATACTAAAATACCTTAAACAAAGCTATGTTTAAGTGATTTTGAACTAATTATTCTCGTTGGGTGCCCTTGTTATATGTCTAGAATAGACCTTATTCATAAATGGCAGCCAATTTATAATTCTTTTGTCGAAGTGCAAATTAGCCTACCAAGCCTCGATACCATACAGTGAATTGAAAAGAATTCTTTCTCTAAAATGAGGCTTGGTAGGCTAATTTGCACGTGGACAAAAGAATTATAAATGTGAGCGCCATTTATGAATAAGGTCTATACTGACCTATACGTATGAGTTATTGACCAAGCGTGAGGTCAAGATGACTGGATATTGGCCAAGTTCTTTTTTTGCGTGTTTATGGACCGAGACGAAGTCGAGGTCCATAAACATGCAAAAAAAGAACGAGGCCAATATCCAGTCATCTTGACCGAACAATCTTGGTCAATAAAGGATTTATTATATGACTTAAAACACCAAAAAATGATCTTTGATCTTGCGGGACCAAGCGAGAAATCCCGAGCGGGCAGTATCGCTCCATCTTGCCCGCTCGGGTAGCCAATCAGAGCGCGCGATTTGGTTCATCTTGCCCGCTCATGGAGCTAGTCATATAATAAAGTCTTTTATTATATGGCTCTGTCTCACAAGGACTGGGGACTACCAAGTTCACAAATTTGATTGGCTGAAATCGATATTGACTATGGTCTAGATTTTCCCATCTAGACCGGCATCTAGACCGGTAATGTTTTGCAGTGAAAAGATGCAAACTAAAATGCAAAAATATTGAGTATTTTCTTCTACCAATATTTATTTATGGAAGTGCCAAACAGCATGATGACAAAAGAGAGGATGACGAGCAAACTTTGACAGAATTAAGTTCAGCTCATCGCCACTCATCGCCATTCGCAAGCAAAATGTCAGTTAGTACAAACCAGTTACATTAAACGAATTAAATTGTTCTTGTTTGCAATATAATAAACATCTTATTAACCGAGCTTAGTCAGT
This sequence comes from Montipora capricornis, assembly GCF_036669925.1. Classification (NCBI taxonomy): domain Eukaryota; kingdom Metazoa; phylum Cnidaria; class Anthozoa; order Scleractinia; family Acroporidae; genus Montipora; species Montipora capricornis. The sequence continues at coordinate 62,253,034 of NC_090885.1, forward strand.
CTGTCTGGGAGATTGTTGACCTTCGGTCATGTGTACAGAACTCACTGCGTTCAGTCTGTACACAGGGAATTATTTGTGCTGCTTTTTGGCTAATTCGCAGACGAAGGGCTTACGATTACGTCCACCTTTTTTCGAATTACAAGAGAAATATTTCAGTTGGGAACTTGCCAATTTAATAGTATCGCAAGAAACGCAAAAGCTACCTTCTAGGAAAGTTCAGTTCGTGGCGATATTCAAGATTATCCTTTTTTTCTGGCGGGCCATAGACACTATACTGAACTGACTGCTTGAATTGAGTACCTCAAATGCTTAATATTTACATATAATTCTACGAGTGCCTAATCATAAAAAGCTCGGAGATATTAACTACACCAAGGTGCGCTGTATCATGCAAATGAAGCTTAAGTACATGCTTTCTCTTTATGGCAACGGATATTGACAAAATCAGCCGTTTTGTTGGAAATACTACTCTAGAAATACCAAACATTTGTTAAGAGACATGCTTACTTCTTTAACTCTGGTGGATGAGTTTTGCTCATGTCGATTCTTGGCGATTTCTGCAACTTATTCTCTTTTGCTTTTCACTTCAACGTTTCTTGACGTTTGAAATCTGAACCGACAGTTTTATGTTCAGCGGTGATTGTCAAAAGCACGTGATACGTTATGTAATTTCGATGTACTTCCCTTTGGTTTTCTCGACTACCTTAGCATTGTTTGAATCAAAGAAAGGGGATTTTCCTCGTATTTTAAAATGTCCACGACCTCTTACGCCTATTGCAATCTTCCCCTTCACCGTGAAAACGCTAAGAGTAGTAACGTATGTTATCAAGTCCTTCGCAGGTCGATTTGTGGCACCAGCCTTCGAAGAGATTTGAAGATCATTCGATCCTTGATTCAAAAGGAAGGCTCGAAATTCATGAAAGTGTGGTCCAAAGATACAAAGCACCCCGTTGGATTTGACAGTCAGCATTTGTTTTTCGACAGGTTCAGAACTTGTTACACAAGTCACGGTTTTGAGCGAAAACCAGAGCTATTGTATCAACTTGGTGCATGTGAAAACTCCAAGAGGATTGAGTCTGCATTGGTTTTCGAAAGTCCCGTAGACCAAGACGCGTTTCTTAATTGTATCAAATCGAAAGGGTATAAACCTTGTTTGCTCACTGTCTCAAAAGATGGATGGTTGACCCGCTATGATTTGAAAACAGGAGTTGTCTTGCAGAATGTGTACTTGTCAAAACAGTACAAATTCAAACATGTTCTTTGGGAGTCTGATTTACATAGGATCGTTCTTAAATCTATTCACTTCTCCAGTGTTAATAGGCCTTTAATGTACTTGGCAGTCTTTTGTATGGCTCCCTTACAGTTCCAAGCCTTGATGCCCATTGAGAAATCAGTGTTTGGTCAAGACACCATTGATGCAACAGCCAGTAATGGATTTTTAGTTATCATGCATCAAGCGAATAAAATCAGATTCTACAGTTTGTTGGAAGTCATGGAAAAGTATTGCCTTGCCGCAAGACTCGGGAAACTCTTTGCAACCTCATCATCTTCAAATTGTCATTGGGATATCACGTTGCCATTTACCTCTCCGTTTATCATTGGTGAAGAACCAAACGGATTACCAGTAAATGTCACATTTACTTCAAAACCTGTAGTATTATTTGAGATTATTAGCAATCAACATGTCATCTCATTTGGTGGACATCCTTGGCATTATATTGCTTGTCCACCTGCTCATAGCAGTGTGTTTCATGTTCGTTCTGTGAAAGACTCGACGCTTGTCAAGCATGGCATTCTGGAAATGGATTCATTATCTGTTGAACCTGACCAGGCCTATTTTCATGCTGATAACAGTGGTCGTATTCTTCACATTGGTCCTCATGTTATAAGGTAATTATAAATATCTTGCTAACATTGTTTACTCAAGCTGCTGCAGGTTATGGCTCGCTTTGTTTTTTCCATAGATTGGCATGAAAAAAAAAAAGAGCTGGAGCAGATTTATAGCCACCTTCACAATTATTGGAAAATTTTAAGTTGGCTCTGAATCCACTCCAGGGAATTTTTTCTAATTTTGCAAAGAGTTTCATCTTAGCCTGCTAATCAGTTAATGGTTCTCACCAAGTTCGTATATATTTAAGCATTTCCAGACAAAAAAGTGCATCTTGTTAAGCAATGATTATTATTATTGATGTTTTATTTGGGATTAACATTGCATTTACGTGAATCAGTGTTTTAGAGTTACCGGTAATCCTTCCAATAAGACTTTCCCTTCAAATTGTTGAAACCAGTTCAAGCCACCTTAATTACGAGCAGAAGAGGCTGAAAGTTATTATTCTTTTTGTTGTGGTTTGAATTAAATCCTTTTATCGTACACCAAACTCTCCAATCCCTTGACACCAAGGTTATAAAAATTGTTGAAATCCACCTGTTAATTTACCCAAGATATTTGAGTTCTCAGTTGCAATTGGTCTCTCTAGAAATTTCCTGCCTAACAGGGAAGCACTTTGGTGTTGTCTATTATATTATTCCCTGATAGTCCTTGGCAAACATTGAACTTTATAATACTTGACTTGGTAAAAGACTGGAGAGTGAAATAAGATGCTAGATAAAGAGCATAATTATTTTGGTTGAGCCAGTTGTACATCTGTGCTGGTGCCACCGTCCAGCTTGGACAAATGCAGAAATATGAAGGAATTATGACATGTAATATTTTATGGTGGACCTTACAAGATATGCATTCTGGCAACCCTGTAAGACTTCTGAGGCAAATTTTACTAGCCAATTGTGCCAGCAAACTTTAATTTATCTGAGAGTAGAATTTACCTGTTTCGGGCAATATTATTAAATTCTGTTTGAAGATGTGGCCCTTCCTTAAGTTGAGAGTCTTCTGACAATATTTCATTGCATGGTGTTTGTGTTAACTAGTTTGGCCATGCACTAAACATATGTCTTGGAATACCAATATTTGAATGACCCTGTTTTCTTGCCTTCATTTGCATTGTACACTATATGAAAATCATTTTGAGAATTTTGAACAATAATCTCTTTTTGATTTTGTTTCAGGTGTTTGAAGTTATGCTCAGGTGAAACAACACTGTCAGCATTTGAACTGAAGAGCTGTTTCTCCTTAAATCTGAAAAAGGAGGAGAATTCCAGGGAAAGAATTAGGTTTACTTCCTCAGGCAGGGAAATCAAAGCCAGAAGTGATCAGGTTTTTAATAATCCTGGCTTTGAAACAGTGTTAGATGTTGACTATGAGGATGAACTGGATCTGTTGGTAGTTCTTCGGTCAAATGACTGCGAGGACACTCCCTGTGGTATTATTGGATTGTACGACAATCAGACAGGGTGTCTTATACATGACACTGTCATTGAGAACTGGATTCAAGATGCAGATCATTCGATAATGATGGAAAAAGATACTATTGTTCACATCATGAAAGACTGCAATAGGAAATACTCCTGTAGCATATACCGACTTAAACCATGATAGTTGTAAATTACCATGATTGGTTGTGTCAGTTGAATAAAGACCAACATGTTTTAAAGTTCATGTGCAGTAAAAGGAATAGTAGGCAGCAGAACAAGGGGGTAGGGGGGCTCAAACAGACATATTAGAACTTTGCAGATGATTGGGGTATGCCTACATCTCCAAGCCTCTAGGGTCTTCTAGGATAGTAAAAAAATTTCTAGTTTCTAAAGAAACTGTGTTGCTGCATAGGTGGGAGAGTGAAAAAGGAAAATATGGTTTTATCAAACTTGTTGATAAAGGTCGAATTACCACCATGAACGATTTGGAAAGCTGACGTTTCGAGCGTTAGCCCTTCGTCAGAGCAAATGACGAACGGCTAACGCTCGAAACATCAGCAATGGATGAGTGCTTCCGAAACCTATTGAGTCATCCAATCTAGTAGAGAAGTGTCTTTTTCCAGTGATTACATCTTTTGTCTTGGAACAAGTGAGGCATGGCTTCTGTGGAAGGGTATGTCAACACCAGGACAAGTTCCTTAATCTTATACCATGTCTAACAGCACCCTGCGAGCAGAGCCTCTTCAAAACTCTGAAGAGAGCGAGAGTTAAGAAAGGCTCTGCTGGCAGGGTGGTCTAACAGAAGACAAACCTGCAAAATCATGTGCGCAGTTAACCTTGGGAATTAGGTAATGCGCATCCTGATTCACTCAAAACTTCATTTCTGTAACATACACAGAAATAACTGTGAGACAACAAAGAAATCCTATAAGAACCACAAAATTTGATATGGTTTCTGACATTGCAGAATGGTACTTGTCTGCAATGCGGCCAAACCGGAATGTTGGTTTTTGCAAAGATCATGATTTCAAGCTCAAACAGTCCTTTTATTTATTTTAAATATTTCTCAACTTTCATATCTTGACCTTCTTTAAAAGAGAGTCTTTTTTTTTGGGTGTGGGGGAAGGGGGGGGGGGGGTGGGGTTGCAAGAATGGTGCAGTGGTGAGAGCACTCGCCTCCCACTAAGTGGCCTGGGTTCAATTCCCAGACCTGGCATCAGATGTGGTTTGAGTTAGTTCTCTACTCTGCACTGAGAGGTTTTTCTCTGGGTACTCTAGTTTTCCCCTCTTGAAAAACCAACATTTGATTTGATTTGCATTAATTTGTTGATTTCAGTTTACAGTGTCCCCAAACTTCAGCGCTAGAAGACTAGACACTCAAATAAAGTTTCAGAGTGGGTGCCTTTTTAGTGGTTTTGATAAAGTCGAAGCCTGTGGGCAAGCTCTCAGTTTCTGGATGCAGAGTGAATGAATAGTGAAATACCATCCTAAAGCCACTCATGACAACCGCGGCGTCCTCC
>NC_090885.1:62265362-62277862 GCF_036669925.1 Montipora capricornis
CGAAGTTTATCTTCACTTTCGACATATTTGCGTTGGATTTACGTTATTTCAGGTAAGGTACCATTTTCAAAAGATAATTGAACACGAAGGCTAAGTTTCATTTCGCCAATTCGTGATGTCTAGAATCCTCCACGCATCTCGCCCCAAGTGCAAATTTACTTCCGGTATGTAAATTGTATGTGTTGAATATGTGATACACGTTCTTTTAAAGTCCGCCTCAGTTATTTTAGCGTTAATCCCTGAAATTGCTGAATTTCTTTGACCGTTTAACTTCCTAAATTGCTTACTGTGCCTTTCTGTTCTCAGGCTCGTACTTCCGTCACGTCTGTTAAAAATAATTTTGACGCCTAGATTCCTCTTGAAACACGTCATCACAACCTCGTTTACATATGGTGAAGTCACAGTTTTCGTAATTCAATAGGTTTTGTTGGTGGCAAGGAGTCGTTTTTTCTATGGAGCCTGTTTAGATTAGAATTATTGTCCTTTGGTAAAGTGTTTACTGTCGAAAGCAATTATTCGAGTAATGACGCCTTAAGGAAGTATTTCACGAGGTGAGTTTGCTGTCTACGTTCGTTTCGTATGTGTATAGACCGATGTCGATGAAGAGATGATGTCATTTCCCTCATTACTGTTTAGATCGTTGACCTCCGGTAGAAAAACCGTTCGTTTGATATTCAACTGACAAGGCTTTCTCATCTCTAAAATTCTGAGGTATTTCTTCCAGTTCAACAGCATGAGATCGGAAATATTTCTTCAGCTGCAAAGTTTGTAAAATACTTCACTCCCTAGGTTTGCTCGAAGTCATTGCTTTTGCGCTTCAACTCGAAGCGTTTTAAAATTTTTCGCTAAGCAATGTTTCAAAGTAATGTTTAATTTTCTTTCGCACATTTCATAGACCTTATAAAGGAAAAGATTTCTAGATCTTCGGGTTTCCCTGAAAATTTCATGAATGTTTAAATTGCTGTGAGACTGAGTTTTAATTTTCGCAAAGCTCACCCGCATACTGTCAGTCGTTACATAAAAGTGGTGAGTATTTTTCAAATTTGGATTTCATCATCTACAATGCTAACAATGAACTATCATAAGACAGTTTTGATAAAATTAAATTAAATCCCTACTCAGCACCGAAACTACATTTATGCTTATTTATCATGGGTTTTTTTTTAAATTTTTATTCTTGATCAATGTACAGAGAGCATTGTTTAAAGTTACGTCCAGACTCGTGCCTTGTATGTTTGTGTCATTATATTTATTCGTGCTTTGTTACTTTTTTTGTCGAGAATAATGTACAGACTATTTCTCAGCGTAGCTATTCATGTCATTATGAAATCGCTGTTGGTCCTGATTGTGCCGCGGTCCGTTTCTTTGCTACATTCTTAGTTTATGTTATATTTATAGAAAATTGTATTGGCACATCACATGATAGCAGAGACGTCTTGTGGAAAAACGAAAGAAAAAAAAAACAGCATAAGTTGAATGAGCAGACATCCCAGGAAATGTACATAACTCAGGGGATTAAACCTCTGTTTGAGAATTTATGCTGAAAAAATGTGAATCCTCAGATGTCTCAGATTAGGAGTATTTGTCTCAAGTCACCTTATTTATTTTAGCCTTAAGCGTTGAGTGAATGTCAAGAGTCCTTACTTGTATCTTAATATCCATTCTTAAAGATTTATCTGCTATTAGATGGTATGTTCTATGGGCCTTGAAGTGTTCTTCTTGTCTAATTTTTTTTTCAGTTGAAACAATTTCCTTACGGCATAATAATTTGCAGTGCTTGTCTTTTTGCTTAGCATTACATGATTCACTCACTGGCTGTTTAGATATTCACTTCAAAATTTTAAATGATATCTGCTTTTTATTGCAATTATTTCTTCTGTTGGCATAGTTACCCATTCAAATTGTGCAGCGAATACAAAGATTATTGAAAGTACTTTTAATATCAATGGTCACTGCAAATTTTGTTACTTAAATAATATAACAAGTGGTTCCTTTTGTGCCAAAGATTTTGAATCTTTGTTCAGCCATTAGAATCTGACAGGAACAAAAAAAAAAAGGGTAAACTGGGATTTAGACGTCTTGGAATGTTGCTCATGTATTGGTATACATACTAGCTAAGTCATGGTGAACATATATTATACAGACAATATATGTTTGACTAATATAACAATAGACGTTAACTACACATCACAAAAGGAAAAAAAAGGCTGTTATAAATATGTCACAGTGCATACCTGGTAACCACCACCCACATGGATGTTTCTAAGAGCTGAGAAACTGAACTGCCAATTTCACCAGATGGAAGAACTGGTTTTTAACTAGTGACTTAAAAAACAACTACAGGACCCCCCTAAGGGGAGGGGGCTCTGACTGGGGCGGGGATGCTCATCATCTCGCCTTGGATTTTGGTCTCAAAATACCCAAGTGTAGAAAACTTTTTTGTGGCTTATTTTCCAAAATACTGTAAATGGCTGGATTTCTAGGTCAGCTTTGTGAGATCTCTTTACCCAACTTTCATGGCTCAATAATCTCTTAGCAAAATATGTAAAATTTTTGTTGTACTTAAAAGTGCAGATGATAATAACTTGACCATGCAGCTACCAGTTTATAACATTGGTCAATTTTTTACTGTCAAGGCTCATGGATTGTGCAGCAACAAGTGTTTTTTCTCTTTTAGTTTCTTCTGGCTACAGCTGCTATAAAATAGTGTGATTAGATAATGTATAAGTGTTCATTAAAAGATGTTAAGAATAAGGTCAGAGAGGGTGAAGTAGACATTAGGACCAATATTTTTCTTGTGTTCCCAACAATAATTATAATTATTATTATTATTATTGTACTTGGGAAACATGTCCAAAATTCTGAGAGTAACCGATAATATTACCAACATTTACTTGGAACTAAATCCCTTTGTTAGGGCCACATGCGAACATAACAATGTCTCCCTTGTTAAATAGAATAATGATATATAAGTTTCTTAAATATAGGTACACCAAAACAGCATTACCATGCATTGTAACTAAGCTCTTAAGGTCACCATCTGTTTTCTGTGAGGTTCATTCTACATGTAGTCCTGTAGAACTCCCTCTCTATCCCCTAAGAACTCCGGATATCAGTGATGTCAGAGCTACATCAGTATGGATTTTTTTACACCACTAAATATATTCCATTATTTTTATTAACTATAAACTCAATGATCAATATTCTTTTTTTCTTAACAGTTATAAGAAATAGGATTAAACAATAATCTAGTATTTTTTAATTAGCCTTTAAAGTCTTACAAAATCCTTTTGATGCAACACTATGTTATTACTGTTAGACAGCCACTTCGGAATGTTGAATAATGATGATGTATTCCTATGCAAAACAATCTTGGCCTGAAGCTTGCATATGTATTAAGAATTACAGTAAATTTTATGTGGTAGAAAAAGGGAGCATGTGATTAGCCAAATTCATTGCTGATTCTCATGTGAGCTTTAGATTTATTTCGATCAGTGACTTTTAACACAAACCTAAAATTGCAATGGCTGACTGTTTGCTTTAGCTGTGGAATGAATATAGATTCATTACTCCTTTTAAAAGAACAACATAGTTTTATAACTTTGCTATGTAATGATTATACACATGCAGCTTATGAAGGTAGTGTCTAATCTTGCAAACTCCACTCCTTAAAAATTAAAAAATCTTTCAATTAATAACCAAAGGAAAAAAAACAGTTTTGGATACACTTCATTTTCTTGGAATTGTATTATTACTGTTTTTCTGAGCTTTGAACTAGATGTTCAGGGTCAATACTGAACTACAAACTGTGTTGCAATATGAATTAAGAACTTAATTGGTAAAATTTAAGCTTGGATACTTGAAAATAGATATTTCAGGTGACAGGCATTAATTTAGTCATATTTAAATAATACCAACACCAAGTCACATACAATGATAGAAGACGCTAAGTATGTAAATTTGTACTGTTAAATTGAAACGGTGTTTACTTTAATAATTAATAATAGTTGAAAGCAAATGTTACATTAGGAATGTTTTTGCATATATGTGTCATTTAACTTTCGAATGCTTTTGGTATGATGTCATGTTTTAATACTTCTTTGATAATACATATGTTGAATATTAATATTGAAACCCATGGTACAATGTACCCATTAGCTTTATTTTTAAATCATACAGCCATTAATATCAGCCGTTACTGTAGTGAACATTGTGAGTAAAAAAAGTGGTCATAAATTAACTCAGATATATGTTATTGAAAAAAAGGGTCAAAATAATACAATACAGGACTCATTCTTTCAAGAGTATTTTCATTTAATTTTGTCATACCTCAAACTTTTAGTTGGAATTTTCATGGTTGTATGTAAAAAATATGTGATATCAATTCTATGTGTCATATTGCAGAGTGAGGTGTGAACACTGCCATGTATTTGGTCAGAGGCTGTTAGATTCATGGCCCAATAACCCCAGGGTGAAAAAGACACTGCATAGAAATAACTGGAATTAGACTGAGCTGTTCTAAAATTAAACGAAAAACAGAAAAGGGGCCGAGACTGTTCGTGACACAGCATGTCATGCCAAGATGTAGAACTGCCAAGTACCAATAACAAGCAAGTACAAGTGAATAACAGAAGTGATGTTATTAGCAAAAGAAAACAAAAGGAAAATTGTATCAACGACATGAAGATGCACAATTTTACTGAATGTTGCAGGTAAATGTAGATTCTATTATTTCTTTGAGGTTTAAAAGTATCATTTATTGTGTAATAAGTGGATAGTTTACCTTTGTTACATTTAATAAGATTAGTACTATTTGCTTTGTGATTTGAGCTGCAATTGAAATATACCATAATCAGGTCTTCTGATAGGATGTGGAAAAAAATTAAAGATTATGCGGAAATTTTTGGCCATATTATGCGTAAACATGCAATGATTATGCGGAAATTTAAACATTTGTAGAACTAATAATTAGGCCCGTCCAATGTATTTACATGCTTATGGTAAATCAGGACTCGAAATTGCGACCAATACAGTCGCTTTTTCCCTTTGCGATTAAGATATCTGGCCGAGCCGCCAATTTGCGACCAGCATTCACCGTTAAAATAAAAGGGTTGGTAATCGGCATTTTGCCGAAACTTTTGCTAAAAGAAATAAAGCGATAAAGAAATATTTTGTTTCTTGTCATGAATTTTGTTTCAATTTGGAGATATGGAGCAAAATTGTGATGTGGTTCAACCACGATCCATTCCCTCGTTCACCATTTTCAGCGGTTTTTTACACATACGTATTGCGGGCTCTATGTTTTGTAAAACTTCATTGCAATGATTGTCCCTACTTTACCAGAGTTACCGTTTTGATGATGCAATTTTCTACTATAACTTGCAGCTAAATTTTCATACCTTGTTGCATTTTTTAAAAATTTCGAGCCTAGGGTTTGTTATGAAAACAGTTTAACATTCCCGAAAAATGAGTGGAAACTGCTTACGAACTTTCATCTTGCGAACGAAATGGCGTGTTTTCTTCAATGTTCAGGAAAATAAGCGTTTCAAAATAGTCAATCTCTTTGGCTTGTATATTTGTGAGGATGGTAAACAGCTGCTTTATCACTAATATCAGGCCATTTCTTCAGTTTTATGCGGAAAATATCGTAATTATGCGGAGGATGCAGATTTTAGGGAATTATGCGGATCCGCATTGCTGCATCCTATCAGTTGCCATGCATAATAATATGTTTGTGAAAATCAGCTATTTGTCATTTTCAATAGGGAGCTTAAGCACGCGCGTTTTTGAGACGCGGACGGCAACCAGAAGAGAAAATTTCGCGTGCCAGGACAGTGGTGTCTCCCAGATTTTTGTACTAATCATCTCTAGTGGAGAAAAGATACTTAGCAATGCAAATGCGGTTGTGTGAAGACAAGTTAAAAGGGAAAACAGCTCACTTCCAGTTGCCGTCCGCGTCTCAAAAACGCACGTGCTTAACCCTATAATGCCCAATAGTGACTTATAGATTTTACTCTGTCTAACGCCAGACGATTTTACTCGTCAAAGGGAGACCCCTTGGGCACTAAAGGGTTAAGCTCCCTAATGTTGTTCAATGTTTATATTCAACTCTTTCTTCTTAGGGATTTTTTTATTGATAGTTGAAATCATCAGGTATCAGTCAAAGAGAAATTAGGTGGTACTCTTTGGGTAAAAGCAGTATTGTGTTATTATGTTTATGCAAGTCATTTTTGTTGCAGAAACTTAAGTTGCTTTTCAAGTAAAAACTTAAGTGTTAAAGTTTGGACAAGTTCAAAAGCCTCAAATTGGGACATCGTGTTTACAATGTGCTGAAATTGCACTTGCACATGCTAGTTTTTAGTGATTTGCAACTTTACCCTGGGGAGCAGGGCTGGCGCAGTGGTGAGAGCACTCGCCTTCCACCAATGTGGCCCAGGATCGATTCCCGGATTCTACGCCATATGTGGGTTGAGTTTGTTGGTTCTCTACTCTGCTCTGATATGGCTTTTTCCCCGGGTACTCCGGTTTCCCCTCTCCTCAAAAACCAACATTTTCAGGCGTAGCTCAGTTGGCTAGTGCGGGGCTTTCAGAGCAAGACGTCCCCAGTTAAATCCTCGGTGACCTCAGCGTCGGTTTCGACGTGTAGCTATAGCTTTAAATATCCGTGAAATGGAGCACTGACAGAGGGAGGGGGTAAAAGGCGACCGTCGGCTTCCATTGATAGCAGTTTTGTAACTGAATGAACTACCGACGTTAAATAAATTGACGTTACAAAAATTGCATGTGTATCTAGGATGTCCACACAAATTGAGGATTTTTGGTTTGGTTTTTTAGTCATTTATACTCAAGTTTGACCAAAGTTATGGAAGGGAAGCATTTGCAAGTGATCAAACAGTTGATATAAAAATTTATGGATACTTGTTATAATAATAATAACTTATCTTAAAGAAATAAATCCATGCAAGAGAATTTTAGAGGGGTTTTGGAGAATAAGGGAAAAAAGCTTGTTTAAAGTTTGGAAATTAGGAACAAACATAGATCTATCCAAGGGAATATAAAAAAGCTGGGGACAAGCTGGGAGTTCAGGCCAATTTTGAAGCGGTCAGTATAAAATACCAACTGAAGGCAAGGTTCCAGGACAATGTTGTTCAAAATCTGTTTAACCCTAATCCCAGGTTAAGAATCAAACAAGGAGTTTATTTCTCTACCCCCAAATGTTGTTCAACGCTGATATTCGGCCAAATTTTACATTACAGGAAGCCAATCTTGAAAAACAAAAATAAGCAAGAGGAACGTCACCAAAAAGTTGAACAAATTAATATGGAACCAAAATTTCCGCTAATCCTGGATTAAGTTAATCGGCTTTCAATCAACCGGGCTTTGTTGTTCAAAGACTGGATGACTTTATCCGGTAGATAGATCACTAACTGACAGTTTCAATCTGTGCAAAGATTTCAGTATTTGCTCAAGTAACCCATAAATATGCACTCTCTGAACTCATATAAATATAGGTGGGAACAAAAGCTTTGGCCAACGATTAACGTGAAGTATATTTTATACTTTGGATTGTGACTTATTCAGTGGATAAAGTTATCCAGCCTTTTAAGCAACTCAGAGGCCAGGGATAAAATGTGTGCAGAAGCGAAAAAAACCATTTTACCCTTTAATAATACCAACCTTTGGCTTTTAGAAACATAATTGTAGGCCTATTTTTTTCTTTAAGCCTAACCTTGTCATAGGTCGAGGGTTTGGGTTTTTTCTGCAGTCTGTAGTAGGCGTGTTACACTGACCGATTTTGAAAGGGAAGTTTACAAGCGCTTTGCTAACAGGTCAGGTATGGCTCCAGCTTCTAGCGACGACTGATCCCTCGCATTTTTTATTCACTCTGGTCTTATTGAAAGGATCTGGTCAAAAAATGAATAAAGAAATTTAACATAACTGAATTAATATATAGAGGACATTTAGTGTCAGTTCCCAGGTATCTCTATGAAAGGCACGCGATAATGAAAGTTTCTTTATATTTTTCATATAGGATGTGGATGTGCTCGCACTGCAGCAAGAGCTTCGCGTCCTCGCGGGCCCTGAAGATCCACGAAGTGAAACAACACGAAAACGCCACGCGCCATGTGCTTAAATGTGGCACGTGCCACGAGGAATTTGAGCACGCGAATCTTCTACACATCCACATGCGAGTGCATCACAATGTCAAGGTGCGCTGTCCACGCTGTAAAGACATTTTCGAGCATCCTAGCGGTTTGAAGCTCCATATCAAGGCGCATCATTCGGAACCAGTGTGTGTTGCTTGTGGGCTGAAGTTCGATCACGATAAGCTGCTTCGCCTTCACATGGAACATTATCATAAGATTAACGGCAAGGGCGTGAAACAGAATGCGAACAGGAAAGGAGCGAAGGTTATTGTGCAAATGAATCCAACAGGTGATGCAGTAACAGGAGAGGCGTGCGCGGATGGTGAGCATGAAGATAATGGGATCGCACCAAGACAGAGTCCTGGGCAAATGAATGGAACGGCGTCAAGTGGATGGGAGTCTCATCAAGTGAATGACTTTGATGAGGAGGCGATGTCAAATGACAGCAGTGATTCAAGAGAGAATGGTAGCACAGACGGCGAGGCAGGGGACGTAGACGTCGACCAAGGTAGCGACAGTGAAGCTGCTGAAATAGACAACACTAGAGAACAACACGATTTCCCCTTGGCAGCGGGGATGAGTGAATCTGAGAGCTCCTTGGTGAGGGTGGATAGCAACTGTTGTGAGGGAGTGGCTAGAGAAATGGACCTGAAAAGAGCGAGTCCTGGATATAGAGCAAATAACGGCTGTCATGAAGGTGTGGTTAGAGCAATGGATGAAAAATCAGGAATTTCAGGATTAATGGTACAAAGCGACAGTCACGAAGGGGTTGTTAGAGAGATGGACCAAAAATCAAGCAGCTCAGGATTTAGGACGGAATGCGAAGGAGTCTGTAAGAGCTCGGGATTAAGAACGGAAACCGAGTACAGCGAAGGAGATGTCAGAGAAAAGGAGCCGAACTTGTCCCCATCATTTGTTGAACGTAAGGACGTTCCAAATCAACAACAGCGTTCTTCTGTCATTGTTACCACCGGCCGCGTCTCTCCAGTTTCACCACCGCGACAATACCTAAAGCAAATAGCGGAAGAACCCGAGCAAGCTTTCAAAGAATCAGCGACTGCTACTGCATCTCCTCCCGACTGGGATCGTGCTAGTCCAAATTGTAGCCCTCATTCCCTCGCGGCATCTTATACGGGATCCTTTCCTGGGTCTCCTGCGTCCGCAACATCAGAGGGCGAGAACGGCGACTCGGAGTCCACTAGTCACAAATCGCTCGCGGCAAAGCGCGTCACTTTACGGTGTAATCGATGCCAGGAAGAATTTGTGTCTAAAATGGAGTACCTTCATCACTTGATTTCGCACCAAAAGGCAGATGTTAGCACGACGCAAAGTGAGTTCAATCCAGAAAATGACACTATTCAAAAGCTAAAATCGAGTTTAAGAATTAAGATGGAAGCGAGGCGAAGGGATAGCCTGACTGATGATGGCAATCAAGGATTTAACACCGAGAAAAACGCTTGTGGTGAAACAAATAGCTCGATGTCCGGCAATCATACGTTGGGTGCATCGAATCAAACCAGTCTTCGCATCGGTACAGAAGATCCGTCGCGTAGTTTTACCCTGGCATGCACGCTATGTAGCAAGGAATTCCCTGACATGGGAGAACTAAAAGCTCACATGGAAAGTCGACACAAGAAACCTCAGTGCATAGAGTGTGGACTGAAATTTGACCACAAGAACTTGTTGAAGATTCACATGAACTCCTATCACAGCTCCTTAGAGATGCTGCAATGCTACCATTGCAGCAAATCGTTTGCAAACCGTTCGGAATTCGTTACCCACGTCACCTCCCACGAAACCTCTCTCGGTAAAACGAAGGAGATCCGAGGCGGGCATAAACCACTCCGACGAATATCGAGCGCTCCTATTGGGGGTCAAAATCAAAATCGCATTTCCTCCGAAAAGCAGTTGTTTCTAAGAGATGATCAGAGCGATGTTTTGAGTCATGGAAGTGATGCAAAGAATCGAGTGAACGAGAAGCCAACTTTGATCCGCTCTAATCATTTCAAGAGCCCATTTGATCATTTGCAAACTTACTGTGAGCAGCGGTTTTCACCGTTTGGTGTATTACGCCAACGTCGAGAAGAACCGCGAGAGTGGTTTAGCAAAGAGAGCGCTAACGTCTTGGTAGGCCCCGAGGCAAGGACGAGGATTTTTCTACCGAAACGTCACGGAGCAATCGAACCAGATCCTCAACTTGTAAGCGGTCAAAAACAGAGAGAGGCGGAAGATTTGACAAGACATTCGCCTGCGGGAAGTGAATCAGACCGTGACTCCTTCACCAAGAGGTTGACGACTAGGTTGGAAGCCGTTAAGCATCCATTGTCAGCATTTACCGCTTACGAGAGAACTGATTGTCCGAACGAACTTCCGAAGCACATGTCAAAAGGAAGGGCAAGGATAGAGCGCGAAGCTCTTCCCCTTTGTGGACCACCACCGCTTATTCCTGTTGTTCACCCGAGACTTTCTGGAGGATTCACTCGACAATCGGGAACTGCTGTTTTGAGAGCACATCAACCCGTCACAAGGACAGCATCAGCAAACTCAGCGCTGAGTAATCCAAGAGTTCTGCCTTACCCCGCCCTCTCCTCTCTCGAGTTGCACCGAGCAGTTCGTGGAGGCCCGGTACGGGAATCCACTCGGGAAGTCCCTCGAGAACCCCGGGAGAAGCGCCCTCAAGAGCCTGCCACTCGTGAGAACATTAACAACATCACCAAAGAGGCCCTTCTCAATTCGTTGTCCTTGAAAAGGAGAGCAAGTGCCCCAGAACTTGGGACTCTTGCAAGACCGCTTGCAGAGCCCCAGCGCTCAGTGGTGCCTGAATCATCGACACTAAAAAACCTTCTTAGTGATAGTGGCCATACATCTGAGAACAGTGAAAGCACACTAGCTTCACCTCCTCGTCAACCCAACGAGGGTTATCAACCAAGGCGTAAACACCAGCGTGATTTTACGTGTCATCACTGCGGAATTTCTTTTGGTCACAAGAAACTGCTTAAGATTCACTTGGATTGCTATCACGGATCAGCCCAAGATCTTCAGTGTCTTCGCTGTGAAAAGAACTTCCCCAGTCGTTCAGAGTTTCTTGAACATTTGATGTCCCACGAAGGCGGTGACGAATTATTAGCGTTTCAAAGAAAACGCTTAAGGTTGGATCGACGAGCTTCACTACCCCACGGAGAGACCGTTATTCGGCGCGAACTTAATATGAACGTCTTTCAAGCAACTTCCTTTCCTAAAGAAAAAGCCGAACAGCGAGGTCATGAACTTGCGAATCATCAAGGAAGATTTCAACATCCCTTAAAAGGGGAATTAAGACAGCGGGAAGATGAAAAAAACCATGAGTATTCTCACCCCGAGAACACGGACGTGAAGCGAGAATGTGAAATCTCCGGGGTCAAGTCTAACACTGAGAAGAATAACGAGGACGATGGCGCGAACTTTTGCTTTGTTTGTGGCCAATCTTTTAGCAACGGCAAGAAACTCGAGCAGCACATTTCCTCACACGCCGTGGTGGACAAAAACGGTCGATACTGTTGTTCTTTGTGTCACAAAACGTTTGATCATCACCGTAAGCTGGAGATACACACTCGAAGCCACACAGGATTCAAACCGCACAAGTGCGAACTGTGTGGACGGTGTTTTCCGTACTATAGCTCTTACTATTATCACAAAATGACCCATACTGAAGATCGACCTCACAAGTGCGAGATATGCGGAAAGGGCTTCATACAGACCAGGTATCTGCGCTCTCACATGAAGACCCACAAAGAGCAAGATGGGTGGGCCAGTGATGAGGAGGTTAACGTCGAAAGCTTTCCAGATCAGATCAAGACCAGCGACAGCGCAAAGACAACAAGCAAGTCCCCACGTGGCGACACTGAAACTATGGTTAAGGTAGAACCCCCGAATCAAGGGGATGTGGCAGTTTCTTCGAGGGCTTTAGAGGAGCAAGACACAGCAAGAATATTGTGTAGTTTTAAGACGAGTAGTAGTATTGCTTTACCTGAGCAAAGGTCGCCGAGTGACGTCCGGCCTGTCGACTCAACTCGAGAAGAACCCTCGTGTGCCGAGGAATCTCAGAGTTTGGATAAACCGGGAGAGACCAACAGATGTCAGGTGTCTGTTAGTAACAGCGATGCCGACTGCGCTGATCGTATTCAAGTCGTAGAAACTGCGGTGGAAAATCTCACAAGCTCATCTAATGAAAGCCTTCCAAAGGTAAAGAAAAAGAAATATAAATGCAAACATTGCGAAAAGAACTTCAGTTCTTACAGCAGTCTTCATGTTCACGTGCGCATTCATACTGGTCAGCGGCCCTACTCCTGTAATCATTGCTTCAAGAAGTTTACG
>NC_090885.1:62285362-62295362 GCF_036669925.1 Montipora capricornis
AAATGAATCTATTTTTTAAAATACGACCCCACCTCTGCCTTATCTCTCAGACCAATCGGGAGGTGTAATCTTCCGAATAAAGGACGATGAAATGAGTTTGGGCCAACTTCGACCAAACGGCTTAGAAACTTTGAGCAGACTCGATTTTCATGAAGAGGTAAGTTACCCATTGATAAATATTGGTTTCTTCTCGTTAAGTGTTGACGTACAGAATTTTCGCACGAGTAGGCTGTTATAAGATAAAGTTGGCCGCAAAGGCGAATAACTAAGCAAACCATTCCTCAAACGACCAGTCACTTCCCTTTCACTTCACGTTACACGAGATAAGTACGATCTTGCCTCTCCCATACAAGTCCAATGAGTCAACCTTTTGCGCGCGTATCTTTCTATTTTTAGAACGCTACGAGTACGCACTCTTTCGAATGGCCGATCGGAATAAAGTTATTGTAAAACGAAGACAAAAATAGCAAGAACAATGCATGAAATTTTTGCAAATTGATGTAAACGTGAGTCTCCTGCTGAAGGGTTAGTTCTAAAAATGGAAAGATACGCGCAAATGTTGACTCGCGGATATAGTGCATAGGGAACCTCCTGGTCACGGACTCCTGTTTTAACTCAGTAGGGAATTCAGATCAAGTAGAATAGGTTCACTCAGACGAGTTACTGAGTCGAAACAGAAATATGCGCTTTTTGAGAAAACCAACATCCATGACAGAAATGAGAAGAATGAAGGGGGTAGTTTCTAAAGAAACTGTGGTGCTGCGTCGGTGGGGAAGTAGTATACAAAAATTTGGTTTTATCAACGGAGTTGATAATGTAAATTGGCCACCGTACAGAGATTATAAAAGCTGACGTTTCGAGCGTTAGCCCTTCGTCAGAGCGAATCGAGGGATTACGGGTTACGTGTAGTTTTTATAGTAGAATAGGAGCTACACTATTGGTGGTAACATGGCAAGGTGAAAAATAGGAATATATTAGTTAAATGAAAAGCGTTCGTTAATACCGTGAGGATTAAGGGTGCCGATTTGAATGATGAATTTTTGTTCCAGATTCATGCGGCTCTCCGTCGTACCTAGATGTAGGGAAAGGCCGCAGATAGCCATGTGTTTTTTGGAGTGGTTAGGCAGATTAAAATGGCGAGCGACTGGCTTGGATGCATCCTTGTCATTCTTCTCAACATCGCGAAGGTGTTCGCGGAATCGGTCACCTAGTCGTCTACCTGTCTCACCAATGTATAATTTATTGCATAACGTGCAGGTTATGCAATAAATGACATTTGCGGAGGTACATGTGAAACAATCGGTGATCTTAACAGATCGCTTAGGTCCCGATATCTTGCTAGTGTTAACACTGAAAAGACAAGTTTTGCATCGTGAGCGCGCGCCTTTGAAAGTGCCGGGTTGCTCGTTAGTTTTGAGCGCGCTTCTCACTAAAAAGTTGCCTACGTTTTTGTCGCGTTTGAATGAAATAAGTGGAGGTTGCGAAAAGATTCTACCAGTCTCGGGATCATTTTGGAGTAATTTAAAATTACTAAGAATGATGCTTTTGACTGCGTGATTATGAGGATGGAAAGTGAGGGTGAATGGAATTCTGTCATTCTTATCTTTTTGTGACGTTTGTAGTGATGACTGTCGATCAAATTGTTGGGCGCGATGATGGCCCGCTTTGACCACCGAGACAGGATAGCCACGTTTTTCGAAGAACTGGCACATCTCCTCTGATTTGCTGGAAAAATCGGAGTCATCACTACATAGACGTCGAAGTCTAAGAAATTGAGAATAAGGGATGGAGTTCTTGACATGTGATGGATGTGACGATGAATACAACAAATAACTGTGTGAATCAGTAGGTTTGTAGTGCATTGATAAAACCAAATTTTTGTATAGAAATGAGAAGAGCTGCGTTAATGAAATTTTCGAATCATTTTTAACAAGGAAGTATTCAAAGAGAGTGATATTCGTCGAAATAATTGAACGCTAACCGTTTTGACAACAGTGCTAGAGACTAGATAATGTATAGAAGCCATAAGCTCCAACATACTGAGTTTTGCTGAGCTGCAACGCTACTCTTATTGGGGAATATACAATTCAAGGTTTCCTTTAAAACGGCGCGTTTTTCCTATGGTCCAAGCGATGTGCATATTACAACGTGTTATTTTTAGACTGAATATGTCCCAAATTCCTTAGACAAAACTCATATGCAACACTTTCCGTATTTTATATAGTTAAGCTGTAACAGAGTAAAACGCAGGGGGACCTTTCCCTGTTGCGGCCATTTTTCTTTAATGTCTAATGCCATTGGTCGTCTCGGTCTTTCAGATTTAGCGCCATTGCACCCGTGAATATCCCGGATGTGTCACACAATTCTGCGCGATGGTCAGTCAAAGTTGACCGATGCCCCGCCCATTTTCCTTCCCAGTTCCTGCTCGGATTGCTTTGCTTGCCCATTTGTTCCCTTCTTATCACCAATCTACATTAAGGCAACACCCGAGTTTGTTTATTGTGTTTCCTTATGTGTAATCAACTCTATCATCTACGAGCTAGCAAGCGTTCCCACTCTCTGAATACAATAGTCACAACAAACCTACCTTTTCGTTTGCAAGATGTAAGATGCACACAAAAGCAATGGAAACTGACAGATTCTTCGACATGTTCTTGGACAGTTTTCCAGGAAGCTGAGCGTAAAGGTCTTTGAATGACTGGGTTTGCATTACCCTGGTTTCATCCTTTTGCCTACTGTCCGCGGGATCTGGTGGAGCATTTTCCTGCGTGGAAAAATACCAAAGCACAGATGTCCAATGCCATGTGATGTTACCGTTAATTCTTTTTGATCATTACCGATAATGGAAATCGTGTAGATTTACGAGTACCAGGCGAATCAATCCACAGTAAAACAGAAACAAGTCCTGCATCTGCATGGAGACTGAATATAAGTCAACAAGCGCGTAAATAATTGGAATGTTATACAAACCTTGTCTTCCAGAGAACCTTGAGTGAGAATTCCCCACATGGCGGTCTTCAGTCTCTTCACATCCATCTTTTTCGCAGTTTTAGCATAACCAATGTCAATTTTCTGAACCTGTGAGAAATTAAATGAAACGGAATAAAAAAACAATAAGGGGAAAATGGGCGCATGCGTATTGTTTACGTAAATTTTCAAAGATGGGACAAACCTTATTCGGTTGAGCGACCAAGCCATCGCCCGCGAACATGGTTAGATCCACCCCACTCTCGTTCGTGAAACTGAGGCCCTGAGAAGAGTCGGCTAAAGTCGTGTCTTGGGATAAAGGAAATTCCGCTTGCGTAATATCCTGGCCGGGAAGTGCGTTTCCAACGTCAGCACCATCGAACCCTCCATCGTCATCATCGTCACCACAATCCTGTCAAAATGGATGGATTTGACACTTTCAAAATGAGGATAAATGTAATTTAGGAAAAGTTAAAACCAAGCCAGCAGTTTTGCCTAGGATATTTGGGGTCTCCAGAGAGGTTTGCAGGACATTGTCATGTATTTTGGCTCGAGATGCTTTTTCGCTTGCTTTCTTTTTTTCCTCCCTCCCTCCCATATTTAGTGGTAAGAATACATTCCACACACTGGGTTTTCTCAGTGATGCGTTGGCAGGTGCCTGGGAGGTGGACTGTGGCTCGGCTGTCATGGTGACCTCCTTGCTGCTGAGGAAACTGCTGCCTCCTCTCTTGAGACCTTTTCAGCACCTACCGTCCCATAAACTGATGTCGTGTTCTAACTAAAGGTAAACAACTTGACTGATATTTGAAACAACTGAAAGAGCTTCATCTATAGGAACTATTTTGAATCTGTCAAAACAAGGTAGCCATTCCAATGACATGTCAAGCTGCAAAAGATGGTGGCTCTTAGTTTTGAATCTTCGTATGTAATCGACGAGTGACCATTCAAATGAACCGCGCGGAACTTTCCTATGGCCTGTCTATTGATTATCTGGTTGCTCTAGAGGGAGTGCAATCCTTAGATTCCGTGAAAACAGGTGGATACTACAAACGAATAATTGAAAGCTCCACCTTCCCGAGACCCATCAAGTAAAAACCACAAAATATATCTTTACCGTGCCACGGAACGAAGAACAGTGATATAAATTTTTGCGCAAAATCGTGCATGGCAATGGACACTCCAAGTAATGCATTCCTGCTTTTGAGAAACCCACAGCAATCGACTCAATGGGTAATTTCCGACATAACTTCCGCATTTTTTTCTTAAAAGCAGTCTTCTCTAGGAAACCAAATGCACCCTTTGCAGCTGGCGATCACATGGTACAAAAGCCGCCAAACTTGAGAGCAAATTGTGCACTGGGACATATAAAACAAAGCAACTTAATTTAAATTTTCTGCTTTAAATATCCCAGTGCGCAATAGACCTTATTCACGATGGCCACCATTTTGGATTCGCTATTATCATGCAAATTGGCTACACACTTCTGAGGGGGCAAACAACACAAGTTCAAGAGGTTATAGCCAACATCTTAGCCACACATATGATTTCTTTCACGTTCATTAAATTTTTAGTAAAATAGAATGATTACACAAGTTACTTCGATGTTTTTTTAGTAAAAAATGAGCAGATAACGAAGTAGAAAGTCAAAATGTCAAATGCAATCAAAAGATATAAAATTATTATAAAAGGTACTTAATTCTAAATTCTAAAACGTACTTTTAGTAATGTTATTTCAATATTTCGAGGAGCCGATTTTCCACCGATTGTCTTCTTTCCAATAATTGCCCCCCAGCATAACACATGGCTAATTTGCATGACAATTTGGAAACCAACATGGCGGCTATCGTGAATAAGGCCTATTTGCTCTCCAGTATGACGGTTCTTGTACCATGTGATCGCCAGCTGCAAAGGGTGCATTATTAGCAATATACTGGAACAAAATGCGTTTCAAGCCTCATGGAATTTCGTGCTGGTACTCGCCTGCAAAACGAGGCTAAAGTAAACTTTGAATTAACTTAGTACAGTTCCTACATTACGTGTTACCTGCAAGTCCGGACAGAAATTAACACAGTCGTTTGCATTCTCGTAGTTATACCAAGCAGAGCCTGGTGAGAAAAATAAAAAAAATACACTTTTTTTTTAAAGTAAAGCCTGATAGAGCACTGTGGTAGTTTCATAGCTGGTTTTCACGTTATGTCTTTTATGTCGCTATGTTGGTGGACGAAAAACAAAAGATTTCTCATTGGCTCCTTTTGTTCGTCCACCAGCAATTGCATATTGCAGCATTGTTATCTGTGTCTCTAGAGGTTGGTTGCAAACCACCTATTAAATGTAAACAGAAACCCATAAGGGTTGAAACGTGTAACGCGCGGTCACAGCTTGCGAATATTCAGTGCGAACCGATTGGCTGAATGTTTCAGTGCTAAGTACCATATTTGGAAACCCCTCGCTCTTGTTGTTCCAAATATGGTATTTAGCAAAATGAATGTTCAGAGTTTGTTTCCCAGCACACAAGGGGCCGTTACACGTTTCAACCCTTATGGGTTTCTGATGTAAACGTTCATGCAATTAACAGACCGTCCTTAGGGCGAATGAATCAAACGATTGAAAGAATCTTAACTGGCTGGAGGCAGATCAGATGGATAACTAAACTTGCAGCCGAGAAGATGAACGGTGACCAGCCCGAAGAACTTCTGCTGATGGTAAGAGCAAGATTTCACCACCGGAAGTCAGGATTGTGAGCTGAAATGGGCTTCTAACATCCGGGCCCATCCCTAGCCTAAAATCTGTCCTCAGACGTAATCTATAACCCTTGCCCAACCAAACCTAACAGAGGAAAACCTTTTAAGGGGTTTTAGAAAATCGCAGATATGAACTTTGCTTAGGCAAGAACGAAGGTTTGAACGGGATTTGAAACGACGATATCTGCGATACCGGTGAAGTCCTCAACAAGTTGAGCAAATAGGCCAGTTTCGAATTCTCACGGATAGACTGGATCTAGCATGAGGGTAAGCGCTTTCCGAGCCAATGACCCAACACGCCGGTGCTTATACCCGGTTTCCGTAGCATTAAGCGAGTAGGAGTACTTTTAACTCCCCCCTGGATGGGATGCTAGTCCATCGCAGGGTTACCCCCCAGCATTAAATTCCCCGGTACCCATTTATACACCTGGGTGAAGAGAGGCACCGTGTGAGTAAAGTGTCTTGCCCAAGAACACAACACAATGTCCCCGGCCAGGTCCCGAACCCGGACCACTCGATCAGGAGTCGAGCACACTAACCATGAGGCCATCACGCCTCCCATCATGAAATAGAGGCTAATGCGGGGGAAATAATTTGCATATGAAAAGAGATTCCACCGCATTAGGCTCCATTTCATACTCGATCCAATCCAACCGTTAGAATACGATACTGGCGAATTAGCAGAATACCAACAATCATGTCTCTTCATATTCAGATCCTCCAAGGGTTTATTACGTACTCAAGAAATAACCAGCGCCCAATTGGCTTGAAAGCGAGCACTGCACTTGTATCGTAGAGGTCATGGGTTGAAATTCCATTCAAGATAAACATTTTCGGGCTTTCATGTCGTTACCGCTTAATTAATGCTGATAACTTCAATGATGATGATATAAGAATCTTAATTATTATTTCCGCAGTTCCAATGTGTGTCTAGCTTAACCTCTACAACGGTGAATGAATGGCTACAACTGAGAGATCCGATCCCTCATAATTACCTACCATCATCTCTAATATCTGTTTGAGCTTGCACTTGACGTTTTACCTTGGAGAGAGGGCAAGCAAGTGAAAAATGTAACGTTAATAGACCAATTTCGATATATTAAAATTCAGTCGAAAACAAAAGGCATCATCTCGAGGCTCTGGGGAATAAACTCATACAAATCCTTATATTTATTCCCCAGAGCCTCGTGATGATGTCTTTTGTTTAGGACTGAATTTTAATATATCGAAACTGGTCTATTGCTATTTTGCCGGAATGTAGCAGAGGCCTGGGTGAGACTGGCAGTTGCTCGGAGGGCCACGTAATCGCGGTTCGTATTTTGCGATCATTAAGCGAGAGTGAGGCATTAGAACTACGGTCAGCCTTCGCCGCGTTCACAACTCAAGTTTCGTTGATTATTAAAACGAGCTGAAAGAATCTTTCATACCTTCGTTAGGCTGTATATGACAGCAATCATTTACATTAAATAGTGACTTTCAATGAGAATACCGTAAAACCCCGAGGGTCGCACCACTGCATGGCCAGGAGTACGCGTTGCCCGGTTTTTCAAACTGCTGTTGTTTTAGGGTTTTACGTGTCCGGCTCATTGGTCTTCCCATTATGCTCGAGTGAATGTAAATAAATGGCACCGTGGTTTGGCTGGCCAACGCGCCCAGATATCATCAAGCTCAAGTGTCCCGTTGAGTAGTGGAGGTAAAACCGGTGTTCATCATCAACAACCTCACAATACCCCCGCTAGAGTTAGTTCCTAAAACTATTTCCTGTACTCACCATTATTTTTGGCTTGATGAAAAGTCTGAAGAGCTTATCAGCATCATAATGGAGGTCGTCAGGTAATGTCGTTTTGTCTGCCGTGTATTTTGCAAGAGTTGCTTTCGATAAAGTCGTAGCAGCCTGGCAAGAGAGTAAACACAATGCACAAATTGCTCCCCAAGTAAGACTCACACGTACGAGTTAATTTTGCAAAACTAGCCGTGACGCAAGTATTTTCCCGGGAGTGTCATTGTGCGCACTATCATTGGCCAGTTTACCAGTAAGGCTCGCTAAATTTATAAAGGCTCCCGCAAACGAGAAAACGCTGTTTCGCGAAATGTTTCCTCGGCGCGCAAACGAGGAAACATTTGCTGAGGAAGCAAGCTGTTTCTGGACAAATTCAGAAACACATTTGCTTCCCGGGAAGCAAATTTTGCTTCCGCAACAAATATTTTCTGGCGCCGCAAAGGGGGAAACATTTGCTTCCGCAACATTGTTGCCTCGTTTGCGGGTGCCTTAAAGTTTGTTTTTGTCGCTTGATTCAAGCATCTCACTGACCTCGTTTTCCGGAGCTCAGCCTCAGCTTTACGACTCCGTGCCTTTATAGTTCAATTTACAACCCGACGGCATCAAAGGAATTAATGGTTTGGCAGACAACTGCATGAAAACCACTTTAACAAAATTGAATAGTTGTAAACAAGTTAAATTTTCAAGTGAAGCTATGATCCTCGCAGATATGACCGCAATTTTTGCAATTGCGTAAAGAAGCCTGAAAAATTCAGGACTTCAACGAGTTTGAACCCGTGACGTCGCGATACCGATAGCGTTTCGTACAACAAACAAATGCGAGATCTTCAGTCTTAGGTCGTGTTCTATTGGGATCAACCGTTTTTAGTTGGTTGTGTTGGTTGGGTTTTTTAGTCTTCTATTCGGAAAAAAAGCCATTTTCGGTTGGTTTGGTTGATCAACTTTTTCAACCGGCATCAAAGTAGGTTGAAACGGTTGAAAAAGCGTTGGGAGTAACCGCTGTCGTTTATGCGGGCCATTTAAAGTCAGCCGCGGGCTCGTGCTGTGTTGCTTTCCTTCAACTTGTCAACGCTGAGAAGTCTGGTAACAACTATTCCGAGGAGTTACCGCGTTTCAACCGAAAACGGTTGGAAAAATGTTCTATTAACCCATTCAACCTAAACTGGTTGCGGCTGAAACGGTTGATCCCAATAGAACACGACCTTAATCTACATCCTTTCCTTTCTCACTTTCAGCAAATTTCTATGGTCGCGGAAGAAATACTTACCCTTCCTTTAGCAAAACTGTTTGCAAAATCCACTTCACTGTCAAACTTCAGACTAAAAGGCTGCTTCTTTGTTCGCTTTTTCTTGTTCTGTTGTTCATCTGGTAAGGCTGAATTCACAACTGCTACAATGTGAAAAAAAAAATATACTTTGAAAAATTCACAACAAGCTCATTCTACGTAACCGTGCAAGTTGATCAATGATAGGCCTTTTCACGGTAAATCGATGATTTTGAAAGTCGGTGAACCAGCGATTGAAATAAACTGCACATCTTTGAGTTTCCAATATCAAAGAACTTGTGTTATTAAACACGGCAGTCACTTCCTGGCCTCTCATCGGCTAACTGAAGATCCATCCCTATTCTGGGCATAAAAGTAACTTACAGATTTGTTGACAATCTGCTAATTCAGCGACCTGTGGGTTACCTGAGCACTATGCTTGGGCCAAGGGCATTAAACTGTTCGCTTTTGTTTTAACATCACAAAAACAAATTCGATACTTGCTTATTGACAGGGCTTGGTTCCAGGATTGTCTCTTTATGTTCATGATCCATAGAAGCACAAAATTTGAGACTGAGCTTTTAAAGTGCACCTTAACTCAAATATTTTTTATTCCTAATATAAATCTCCCCATCAAAAGCAAACATATGCCACCATTGTTACCCAGAATTTCGCTTTTTCTGTGCCGTGCAAGCCACGTGAACTTGGCAGAACTTGTAGCAGTAATTTGGACATACGACCGTGATACGAGAGGCATGGGTCTACTCTCGATTTACGTCACAAACCGCTTTTCATTCATTACTACCCTTCGCACCCAGCGCGCCGGCGCTAGACAACACCAACAACATAATCTGGTGCGTGACTCGTGCATGGTGCCTTCGGACAGACAGGACCAGCGCTTTATTAACCAACATAGTCTTACACTGTGAACGAGCTTGTGAAACCATATTGACAATACATGAACATTAATGTGCAAGTGCGAATATAGTTGACAATAGCCTGAAAAATGTACATAGAAATGTATCTATCTAGACGAAATGTATTATATAGATAACCGTAGTCAAAAAATTTAAGTGCAAGGGCAGTACATAAGTGAAAAAATTCGCACAACAGGAAACTAGGAAAAAACCTACGGAAAATACAGCGGCGATACGTTGCCCGATACGAAAACCCGGGGTAAAAACCCAGTGGGAAAAAACCCGGGAACGTATTCCTCGATCGAATGCAACGCATTTCAGCTCCGAGGAT
>NC_090885.1:62302862-62322862 GCF_036669925.1 Montipora capricornis
TGGATCTAAAACTGAATTACTGAAAATCTTATGCCACCTTGCATAAACATTGCATTGACGTTACTAGTTTGAATCATATGGACAGCTCTGCTGACCACAACCTCTTCAAAAGAACCCTATTAGCTTACTGGAATAATGATTTATTTGCACCAGAAACTTGATCTTAAAACAGAAGCTATAAATTAGTGATTCCAACTTGAGAATCGAAGATGCTTGAATTGGCCTTCATTTTATTGTAAGTTAGAATGAAACATGATTTTCTTTGACAGAAAACCTATACTAAGGAAATTTTATGCGTAGTAGTATCTATCACTAGTCTAAGAATTATTTGCATTCTCTTATTAATTACCTGG
Organism: Montipora capricornis; assembly: GCF_036669925.1. Classification (NCBI taxonomy): domain Eukaryota; kingdom Metazoa; phylum Cnidaria; class Anthozoa; order Scleractinia; family Acroporidae; genus Montipora; species Montipora capricornis. The sequence goes on from NC_090885.1 coordinate 62,303,216, forward strand.
GGCATTGACATCAAATGTGTGTTCATTGTTTTCCAATTCTGCCACCATTTTGCTGTAATTAGTATTTGCCTGAAGACAGTTACAGTAATAAAATCAAAACCATCAAATATTCAACAGCTCGATCCAGATACATTATAAGTACTAAATACAATATGAGCGACCGTATTGTATTGGATATACAATGTCAAGCCGAAGGCGAGACATTTTATATCCGATACAAATTTACGGGCGCGAATATTGTATTGTGCTTATGAAATGTCAGCATTTAAGTGTTAATGTACACGAGGTATTTTTGGTGATTCAAGACATTTTAACCGTGAAAATTGAAAGAAACATTTATGTAAATGAAGAGAAAGCTGTATCAGAAATACAGATATTGATTAATAAAACATTTCTTTTGTTTTCCCATCATGAATAATTAATGAGTTTTATAATTTATAAAAACAGTGCTCAAGTTGTCAGGATTAACTAGTCTAGCTAAAAATAAACAGGTGCCTTTTTGAAATGAAGGCTTACAGCTTTGGTCACTTAGTGTTCAGTTAATTAACATAGTTTTGAAATACAAATAAAAAGTACAATTGATTTTTGGTCATTAGCACTTTAACAAAAATGGCCAATTTGAATGATAAGCAACAAATGGGTGGAATTGGTGGGGGGGTTATCATATCACGGCCCCTGAACCCTTTTGGTCAATTTGCTCCATGTACAATTTTGTAAGTGGAGAACAGAGAGTATGCACTTTACCTCTCCATTTCTTGTCCATTTAGTGAATTCAAAATCAGCAAAATGAGGACAAATCTGCAGCCCTTCAAGGTTGATTTGACTATAAACATCTGCAAAGGTAAAACACCAGTCTTGCTTAGTTCCGCTGTCAAATTGAAGGAGGTGGTTGACAGGAATGTGTTGCTGAGAAGGCCAAACAATAAAGATCTCATGGTACACCATCAGAATACAAAAAAGAAAAACAGGATATCAAGCAAGAGGATAGATATGACAGGGCTGCCATTAAGGGATGGGGGCAGGGGATTTTCCCTGCCTACCCAGAATTTCATCCCCACCTGCTTTAAGAGAGGAACAATATAGGTAATATTAATTGTAAATTCACTATTTTCCTCACCAACTTCTCTAATTTTCCTACCTACAGTGCACTTAAGAAATTAGCAACAGCCCGGTAGGTAAGCACTTTCTGAGCCAATGACCCAACACGCCGGTGCTTATCCCCAGTTTCCGTAGCATTAACTAGGAGTATTTTCAACTCCCCCTGGATGGGATGCAAGTCCATCAAAACAGCCCAGTAAGATCATTGTAAATGTAGAGATGAATGAGGAAAAACAAATCCAGACGAATGAGGAAAAAAGTGTGTTTGCCATGTAAATATCACGTAAGAAACAGCAGTTACTGTTGATTTAATAAAAGATGCCAGCACTACACAGGGCTGTGATTCAATAAGCCATCAATTGGCAAAATCAGCAGTTACTTCCATAGTTTTGGAACATTCACAGGTCTGCAGCTATAAATAACTTGTTACAAAAAAGACAAAACATGAGGGTCTAGTACTAACTACTTTTAATTATGACATTCTCCTTCCAATCAAAACCATTTTTTACTATCCTGACTCAAAACTGGAGACTTCAGCGCTCAAAATTGCAACCAATACAGTCACATTTGCAAGTGAAATTTTCCCTTTGATATCTGGAGAAGTGGCAAATTTGCAACTTGTTTTCACCTTCGGTCTTTTGAAACAGAAGGGTTAGCAGTTGCCACTTTGCTGCTACTTTTGCTAAAAATTAAAAAAGAATTGATTTAATTTAATTTTTTAAAAATTTAATCTAATTTTGCCACAATTCATGGAGTGGCAGCGGATTTGAACTCACGACCTCCCGTGTGACAGCCTGGTGCTCAACCAACTGAGCCACCAGTGCGCGAATAAAGATTATTTTGTTTCTCGCCGTGAATTTTCTTTCAATGAGACAGTGTACTGTAATCGTAGCGTAATTTAGCTGAGATGTTACAAGCACAACTCCATTCCTTCGATCATTCGCCATTTTTAGCGGTTTCTAAAATACAAACAAGTATTGCAGGCTCATATTTGGTTTTTCTAAACTGCAGCGCAATAATTTTGCAACTAAAATTTCTGAAATTGTGACTGGGTTTTTTCATTAATTTCAAGCCCTGCAGTTACTGAGTCATTCTAAAGGACAAGACTGTCCCTTACAGTTAAACATACAAAAAAAAAAACAGTATCAGTCAATGATGGTTAGTCTCACCTCGCAGTTCAGACAAATCAACCATGTTGCTGTCCTGGGTAGTTTGTCCTTCTGTTGAGGCCTCCCTTGTTGCCATGGTTACAGTAGTGGAGTCCAGTAAAAGCTCGCAACTATCATCCCGAACAAACAGGTGATTAAGAAGCAGTCCTCCTGTACCACCCTCATCAAAGGCAGCAGAAGTCTTATGGAACAATGGATCAACCTGAGACAAATAACATTGTCATTATTGGGGTTATCTTAGTGTAGAAGCCTACACTGTACAGTACATTCTTTGTCATAAGCTCCTAAATGTTATGGTTAAGGTTAAATTGTTTCAATTATTCTCTCCAGTTTTTGTTACATTACAAATGGGAGTTTCAAGGGTTTATCCACTGAGGCATGAGCCCAATTATGGCCACAAGCAGTGATATCATATTGTCAGGCATGCTTCTGAATTAAGGAAGCACATACCGGTAAGACAGCTGAACATGTTAAAATGTGGGACAATGCTGCCTGTAAATAGTACTGCCGTCTAGCTTGGAAGGGCTGAATAGTTTGTGTTTTTGTCTTAAACTCTTCTTTCAAACTAACTAACAACAATAATTGCCAACGAGCAAGCAGAGCGAAGACATGAGGCTTGCGAGGCGGCCAGCTTAATGCCGTGCTAAGTATTGCAGCAGGCAGAGAAATTCTTGATCGTGCTGTGAAAAGTCGAATGCAATTGGAATGTAAGGTTCCCTGGAGATTTTAGTAGGGACCAATAAAAGCGCCTGTTTTGACGTGTGATGTCATTAGACAAACTTGCATGGTGCACGTAACTATTGGTGATCTTGTGTTCGGAGGTGAGTGAAAACACATTTTTTTCCCATTTCCCTGACCATTGTGTTGTGTACACTTGCTTTGAGTGTTCTTTAATATTTATTTTCGAACCATCGTGTTCTATATTGAGTGAACGAGCTCAAAACTAAACCGGCGTACGTGTTGTTATCGGCCGCTGTTGTCAATTTCGCACGTGAGTACAGCAGTTTGTTTTTCGTTTTGTAACCACTGAGTCGTGAACAATTTAATTTAAGTTTGAAAGAAAATATGTTGTCTGCCAAGTACACAATTAAACGATCAATTTGACGTATAATTCATGGCTGTATCTTGCAAAATAAAAATTCTACAAGTGAAACGACTTTCATGTGCTAGAGAGTTTGATTCCCCGTTACATGTTCCACACTGAAAAGTCTGAAAACGCTTTGGCGATTTTTTACATGGCACTGATTTTACTCAGCTTAATTATTATATATTCCTTTTAAAATCTTACCAACGTTCAAAAATTACAGCAGTACTTTCCATATTGTTGCAAAACACGTTGACAAATTCTATTAGTGTATTATTGTTAACTAGATAAGTTGAATAGCAGTACTTTCGAATAAAAAAATTTACAACTACTGTTGGGTGTTTTGGAACTCTGATACAAATCTGCAAACTATGTACTATAGTGACTGTTTCGCTGGCACTTAGCGATAGCTATTACTAGTAAATTAAATAATATTACACCTTACCTCAAAAGCTAAATCAAACTGGTTGACATTCAAGTTTTTCAGATTTGTCTCTATGGTATTTCCAGGTCTATGGTGGGTGGTCTTGAATAAAAAATAATTTCAGGCATAGTTACTGTAAAACTTTGCACAATTAGGAAATGGTGATTGACCCAGTTTCATTTGTTATAATATTATCAGACAGAAGAACTACCTTTTTTGCTTTCTGAGACCCTTGTTGTGGTCCTTCTTCAGGGTTTCCAGTAACAGCATTTTCATCTTCTGTAAAAAATAATAACTTGATTGTTTAGAATTTCTTTCATATCTTCATGTAAACACAGTTGCATTCATAATTTGCTGCTTACAAGACCATGTCAGTTGGTTGAGTATAGGAATATTGTGCTGGAGGTCAAGGGATTGACTCTGGCTGGACCAACACTCAGCGTCTTTAAATAAGTAAGGAGAAAGTGCTGCCTTTGTAATGAAATCTGCAAATGGTTAGACTCTCTAGTCTTCTCAGGCTCGATTACCAGCTGTTTGGGAACCAGAGCTAGCACTCCTCCCTGAAGACAAAGCTGGACTCGAGGTGAGCCATTGTTGATCTCAGCCAAATATCAGTGACTTGCCTGCCCAAATCAAGCAGGCATAAATTATATTCTTTAGAGGAAATGTTTAAAACATTGTTGCTGTGAGGTATTGACTGTATTCAAGCTTTACAGTGCCTTTAAGGTAGGAAACATCCAAGATTTTGACAACGGAAAGTGTTTGAAAGAAGTTGGAGACTGGTATTGTGTCTGAGATATACCATCTGAGTTCGGAGAATTCACTAATTTCCAGTCGGCGCCAAGGGCAAATTGCAGCTTTCAAATCCATTGTTACTGCAATTTCTCCTCAGACTTCGCTAAATGTGAGAGCAAGTAACATTCTTCACAATCAATTAAAATTACTGCTGAGTTTATTTGTGGGTAATTCCACGGTAATTGAGACATACACTTGGAAAAATTAGCATTCACTTAAAGGACAGTATAACTGTATATCTAGACTCATTATAAGATAGATTGTTATGAAATTGTACTTTTTGGTTGTCAGCGGAATGATTTCATGGCATAAATTATCATTAATTAATCAATTCAGCCTGTTTGGCTGTCACAGAGGGGACATGCACAAATGACCATGGGAAATCTATCTTGAGAGGAAATCTAGTAAAAACTGTCAGGACATTTACTTATTTACTTAGACTGTTTAAGTTAATGATTTCTCCCTGATTTTGTCTGAAGAAAGAGATCAAAGCCTATGTCCAAAATTGAAGTGTCCCCTCTGTGACAAAAATAGGGATAAAAATTATTATCTCTTCAAAGCAATTGGTAATAATTGTACAAAATTCTGTTAACAGTTGAAGTATGGGCTGACAAACTTACAAGGTGTGGAGGAGTTCTTCTATTTCTCTTTTCTTAGGATAGGTGTGAAAACGTTCCAGGGAAGAAAGATTGTGTCTGTCAAACTAGTTGATGGTAAAAGGGAACACAGGCAAAAGAGGTTGCTGTTGTTTAAAATTGGAGAAGTGCATGAGCTTTTCAAGGAAGAAAGCAATGTTCAGATAGGCAAATCCAAGTTTGCAGAACTCCGGCCACCCCATGGCAGGTCATACCATCATCTGCATTTGACCATGAAGTATGCATTTGTAAGTATCATGGAGTTCAGGTAGGGAGCTATTACGCAGTTGACTATGTAACCACCTTCTATTTTGGAAGAGTGATTTCTGTAGCAGACAGCTTTGTTGAAGTTAAATTCTTGCACAGCAAAGGCTCCACCACCTATGACTGGCCAAGAACTGATGATGTGGACAGGGTACACTGTAGTTGCATTTTTTATGGTCCTGTCTTACTTGTGGGCGATCACCCTTTTACTATTTCAACTCAGCGTGAGGTTGAGAAAGTGCACCTTTTCATTAGAAAGCAGCACAAACTTTAAGCAGTGCATGCTAATAAAGAAACTTGGACGAGTGGTAACATGAAACTGTCTGAAAAACATGCTGGAAGTAATCTTGTACAAAATTTTATCACATTAGCCATTGCTAGTAAAACTACACCATTCATACAAGTCATGTTTGTAAACAACATGGAAGATCTGCATAGGTCCATAAGTTTATAATTATTCTACTAGCATTGTAAAATGTACACTGACATTTGCTTTCATAGAACAGTGTACATCATATACAATTGACTGCATTGCAAGTTATGTTCAGAAGTTGTTCTTGCCTTTTTTGATGTACGGCACTTTCATTCAATGAACAACTTACATTCAAAATCATCTTACATGATTGTACTGGTAGTTACATCTGTACATGCATAAATGAGGTCAATACTTTCAGGAAAAAACATTATCACCTCAATTCTGTGTTCAGTCATTGTTGAGAGAGAGACACGTAAATTATTGATGTATCTGAGCTGTTTGTATTTTTAGATTATACAAGACTTTATAAGACTTCATGGAAGTTGTAGATTGGAAAGTGTCTTGTTTTTGTTAGGACAAGGTCTTAATGAGCCTTTTACAGTACAGTGTTGTCTTTTTCAATTGCCTAGCTTGTCAGAACCTAATATTTCTAAATAAAATAAAACAAAAATAATCAGAAAGTGACCCTGTTTGAGAAGGAAGGCATTATTAAAAGAGTGTGCAACATTTTTACAGATACATGTATATATAATACACCTCAAGAAGGTTTTGGTTATAACACTAGACAAGTCTAGTATCATTATTTTACTTAAACACTTTGCTACAGAGAAGATTGCAGGGTGGCTACTAATGACCGCTACCTATTAGACAAGAGGTACCCTCCGTGACAGTCCCCTCTGTGACAATAACCGTGATCATTCATTATTATCTGTGCTGTATCAGAGAGCAAGAATGTCTTTTCCATCAATGCAGTTTAATTGTTGATTAACATAAAAATCAAATGTGCACTTAAGTGTTGTTGCTGCTGGTTTACATTCACAGGATTTTTAGCCTAGTTTTTAAATTTCAATTTTCTTTGGTTTTCTGGTCCCCTCCGTGACAGATCGAATAAAGGACTAAATCTTGCCAGATGTGACAGAAATAATTTTGAAAGGATTTGATAAAGAAGAGTCATCGGTTATTTAATCATTACAAGTCCACAGTGAACTAAACTAAATTTGGCAAAAGGAGCTATTTATGGTATTGTTTTCTGAGATGTCCCCTCCGTGGCATGCAAAATATTGTGGAATTACCCTTGTGGCAGAACGATGTGCTATGTAATTACTGTTTTGTTAAAATCAATGTTTTGGGTTGTCTAATTCTATTTCTCCACAACTATTTACTTTGCTTAAATTACATTTTAAATTTACGTCACAGACACAATCTATCGCTCACGAGTCCAGCCATCTCTTCTCAAGGAGGGTGGCCAAACTCAAGCGAGTTGAAATCAAGCCTAAGTATAGTCTTCTTGGATAAGGATGATCAACTGTAGACACCATCTCACAACCCAACCCAACCCAATGTCCATGACCCAGTGGGACGTAAAAGACTTCTTAAACTATCCGCAAAAAGTAAGAAATGGAGTTCCTTCGGTGTTTTGGTCTGTCCTCTGCTGATGAATGCACAGGTTCTCACACAGCAAATCATATTAACGAAGTGTATATGTGGTTACGTGAGAAGTCAAATTAAGAGACCCAATGGGCAAGCTGGCTCAAAGAGGTTTTAACCTTTGCTAAGTGTCATCTAAATTAAAAAATACCATTAAAACTTCTTACACATAAAAACCATGAACTTAGAGGTTCTGATCACAACGTAATCAAGGTTATATTTACAATTACTTTAAAATTACCTTGATTGTCAGCTCTTCCCAAACCTCCCAACATTTTATAGGCTTGTGCATGAATAGAATCAACACGACCTGCATAAATTTTGGCACTTGCATCTAATGTGCAGCTTGCAACCTGTATCAAAACACAATCACGTAGAGTAGTCACACAAATATTAAATTAAGTGTTATTTTGATACATACATGTATATAGTTGTACATTTGTCCTCTGTGATCATAGTAATTTTAGGATAACATCAGCTTGGTGGCACTTTCACAACTCCACAGGTACATTTATTTCCTTCATAGAGTCCTTTCACGGGAACACGAGCCCAAAAAATCGACCTGCTCCCAACTGAGTGGATACATACATGTTTGAATCTCGTTAAAGCCAACTGAATTTTTCAGGTGTCTACAAGAGACGATTCCTTAAATTTTCCAGACAAGTGAGAGGATCATTTCCCTCTCTTACATGTACCTTAATGTTGGAATACAGGGTCCGAAATTAACTTTTTGATGCAGGAGCCAGGTGGCAGCTGATGTCGTTTGATTGTCCATTGCGTGGAAGACAAGTATCAAGGGGATAATTTTTAAGGGAATCATTCTTCCAGCTAGAACAGTGCATGGGTTTTTTTATTCAAACAAATTATTTCTTCGATCGCTGGCTTAGTTGGATGCAAGGTTGAAAGATTTCATGATCAGTCGCCAGCTGGCAACTAGCCTGAAAATTCCGGTCACCCAGGCTCAACTTTCAGTCGCATTGCATGGCGACCAGCTGGTCCCAATTTCGGACCCTGAAATAGGGGGAAAAGTGCTGACACTTAATTAATGTAAGGTGGCTGGAACCAGTCACTTTTCAACTGTATCACATACAGTGTAACAGCAATGTTATGGTACCATACAAAACACCAATTTTGCTTAACAAAATGCACGGGCTATTGACGCAATAGGTTACCATGGCAACATTCAGAGCTACCTTCAATTTTTACTGCTTGAATTGGCTTCCATGAATTTTTTAAAACTTTGCTGATAGTTCTATGTCAGAGTGCTAATTACTATTCTACAAGCGAGATTACAAGCAAACAAAAAAAAATATATACAATCATGTAGGGTTTTTTTTTGGAGAGCTTTAATGTTGCCATGGTAACTTATTGCATCAAAACAGTAGGTGCATTTTGTTAAGCAATAATTGGTGTTTCATGGTACCATAACATTGCCATTAGGTGATACAGTATAGTAGTTATAACCCTTCTCAAAAGAAGGTCTCTTAAAGGTGGTGTACCTTTAGTGGACATTTTCTGTTGGATATCAAAATTTAGCATGCATTTCATAAACCCACTGACTCCCACGGGTTCCCCATGGTTTAGGCCGGTTTGGGCGCCAAAGGGTTAACAGTATTTCTGGACATTAGGGAACAAATTAGGCACCTACAGTCTGTAACATCAAGTACAAGACATGATCAACCCTTTCTTGTACAGACTGTAATGAAAGCACTTTACCAAAACATAATTACCTCCTTCATACACGCAAGTAAGACATCCATCCTACTCACCTGGAAGTTAGTCATGTCTCCTTCTTTCACTGTTTTGATCAAGTCTTGCATGTAGTCAATCAAGTGGAGACCAAATGCATTCTTTGCATTGATTTTCTATGAATCAAGGAAACAAAAATTGACTTCCAGCAATTTGCACCACTTTGATGCAATCTTTCAAACCAAAACACACAGCAATACACCGTCCTGTAAGTCACATGTGGCTGAAATGATTTAGGCCATGTTAGATTCAAACATACATACTGTATGTGACCAGGGTTTTTTTGGGTTGACAGTGAATGACTTACATGAACAAGCTGACTCTCGAGGGAATTAAAGGACCTTGTCTGTTTATTGCTTTTGTACACGTCTTGTTTATTCTAGACGATTGATCAAATTTCTTCTCTTGCAAGGGAATCATCACCCTAGTCTCTCTCCTTTTTCATATGTTTGGTTTCTTGGGGAGTGTTTTTTAGTTTAACCCTTTAAATCCTGAAAGTGCCACTTGATTTTACTCTGTATAATGCCTCCCTCTCCAGAGGTTTCATTAGCAGCCGGTTACTGGTGGTACACCACCATCAGTTTGTCACAAATTGGCCTCTCACTGCTGGCTACTCTGCCTTGATTTTCACTCAAACCTTCATGAAAGACAAGAATGACCGCCGCTTACATTGATTGGCCTAGGCATCTACCGGTACTTCAAAAGTTATTGAACCCCTGCTACCCCCCCCCCCCCCCACCTCTACTTTCCACTGTTTATCAGTGCAACTTGTGCCTGTCTTCTCTGCTGCGTGAGCAGGTTTTGCCAGCCATAGGTAGTCTCCATCTTGAAGCTAGCTGCCAGTAGTGGAAGTACTCTCAAGCACCCAACCTCCACTTAGCAATGCAGTTGTTAAACGCTGATTACAGAATAAAGAAATATTACTTACATTTTCAGTTGACAACTTGATACAATTGGAGTACAAATCTTTTAACTGAGTATTGGTTAATCCATTGGTTCCCGTGCTCTGGCTCCTATCCAAGATATGTACATTGCAGAATTTTAAAATATTACAAAAATAATGTAAGTTATTATTGCATCAAATGCCAACTTTTAGGCTTTAATGGAAGGTAGGTACCAGGGAAATCCAAGGGCTTAAACTGTCGCAAGCCAGCCCCAGTTTGTGCTGATTATGATTTGAAACTTCAACATCTGTGGCATTTGAACATGTTATTTTTAAGGGTCCATCATTCAAATTCCCATCGTCTACAGCAAAAATTCCTTTAAAATAATTATCCGGCCTCAACTAGCCAATATAATATAAAGATTATTGGACATGGACATGGAAATTTCATGGTAATTGTTTTATCACAGTTTTTTTTTTTCAATTCAAGAGGCAAAAGTACATGAGATACAGCTGTATGTATATTTGTACCAAGCCAATATAATAATTAAAATTATTGTCCCCTTGTAGCAGCATTGTATGGAGAACGACGCATATAACAATACACTCCATTAAATGCAAGCAAGTGGCTGGGTATTCTGCAGTTTAGCTGTATATTTTAGTAAACTGAATTTTGTAATTGCTCCTAGTGAACCACCTCTTTTGCACCCTTGCCAACAACGTTAAGTTTATGCACAATTAATTGCCGGCTGCAAGTGCCAAGGAGGCCAGCTGGTGTAAATGGAGTATCTCCATATTGAATTAAACAAATTTCTAGTTTCTAAAGAAACTGTGGTGCTGTGTCGGTAGGATATTGAAACAGGAAAATTTGGTTTTAGAGCAGTTTTCAATTGAGTGTCGAAAGTAATTAGCGAATTGCTTTGGTTTATGATTACTTCACTCAATGATTGGTTAAAAGTTCTTGCGCCATTTTTTCAACCAATCAGATGCGAAACCAAAACCAAGCGTGGTTCGTGCGTGCACATTTTCCCACGCTTTGTGTCGGTTACGTGTTATTACTTTGAGATGTGATTGGTTTACTGGCTTGTCTCGGACCTTTTTGATTGGCCAAAGTAGTTTCTTTGGTGTTAAGACACTCGTTTGTAACTCGCTCTTTCAAACGTGTTGATAATGGTCGAATTACCACCGTAAACGATTTAAATATCGTTCACGGTGGTAATTCGACCTTCATCAACATGTTTGATGAAACCAAATTTTTCTTTATTGAATTATTCTTGCCATCTAGTGTGACAGACATCTGGAAATTTAACCTTGCTGGAAAAAGTTGCCAGGGAACAAATTAGGCACCTACAGTCTGTAACATCAAGTACAAGACTTGCCCTGAAACCTACAGTTCAGTTTTCCTTCTCTGTAATAATCGAAGGAATATCTGACCACATGCTCACCGTTCGCTGTCGAGGCGACTGGCACTCCTTGGTGTACTAGCAGGACTTTGAAGGCTTACTGTTGTTGCTTTGGAAAGCCGTCTCTGTCTTCTTTCTGCTGCGTCGTCATTCTCTGCTAAGTGAGTTACCGGTGTATTGGTACTTGTCAGAACAATTCCGCGTCTTCGTCTCGTATTTGGGGATACGAAGTCCGGCGTTCGAAATACAGAATCTACGTCCGCCATCTTTGTTCGACCGTCACACAAAACTAAATTCTGAGGTACTTAAGATTAATAGAACGCCAATTAATAAATTATAGGTCTTTTGTGGGACAACTTTACAGCATTGAGTCTATAAATAATCGGAACCTTATCAAAATATTGCGGAAATTTCGCTCTCCGAAATCATACTTCCCGCTCAAAACAACCGTCCAAAAATCAACACGTGATCTTTCTTGCTCTTACCCTCCCCTCCCTAATGAACGTCAAACAAAACATGGCTGGTTTCGTGACAGCAAATCGCTGGGCAACGGGAGTAGAAACTCATAAAACTTCAGAGGGAAGAATATTGTGTACAGGAATTGGATGTGTAGGGTGTTATCCTGATGTGTTTGCTGCAGACGCTAATGAACTTGGAGTGTGTGATGTCGACTTAACTGCGGGTATTTTGGGCCTTCGATCTTTCTTAGACGAAGGTGGCTCTCAATATGACTTAAAACGTAACGCAAATAATTTTTCGAAGAAGCAAAAGAAGGTGAAAATAAGAGAAAAGAGGCCAGGAAGAACAACTCATAAAGAGAGAGTATGTTTTGAAAGAGCCACAATAAACCAGGAAGCTGATTGTAACATGCCGAGAAGCAGACCTGTTGTCAGGAAGGGACCAACGGAATTACATACCGTTGCTACCCAAACAGAATTTCCCGATTTTGGAATAGATAAGCATACAGAGCCCGTGCCTGTAGAAAAAATGAAGGAACCATGCATAAAAGATAAGCTTACTTCTGTCGAAGAAAGGAAAGCTGTTTACAGTGAAGGCACCCGTTCGGGTGATCATACTGGACACACAGGTGATGACACAGTAATACCCCTCAACGTAAACACAACTGTCAACAAAACAACCCAGAATTTAGAGACTTTGTTTAATCAACAATTATCTGGATCCGGTAGAATAAAAATCTTCGACGAATTGTTTATGGTAAATAGGAAAGACAAGTCCCTAAGCTCATACATTAATCGTCGCAATTTGCCGTTTTGCAAGAGTGTTTTCCTCGAGCAAGACAGTCACGCGTTTGGCGAAGATGCTGTGTGTTTCTTCTTTGCGTTAGAATACTACAATAGTCGGAGAATTTTACCGCACTTTAGGATAATGGAAATCGTTGAAGCACTCAACACAAGAGTGGATCTTGAAGACATCAAGTGCGTTCAACGAATTTCCCATCGCTGGCATATAGTGCTAAAAAGCCGAAAGTATAATACTCTTTTGAGAAACTCAGGCTTGATGTTGAGAGGACGTACTTATCAACTTGTAGATGATGTTGATGGTTACTTTGATGTGGTCTACTGAAGAATCAGTTTGCTTCGATGCATTCCCTTTTTATTTGACAATGGCTTTTTGGATATTTTTTGCCTTTCCTCATTTCTGACCTATCACTGTAATTTTAGCCTGAAGGGAAGTGGGATGGCAGAAATGAACCTGATTAAAGATCAGTCAATACTGTATGGATGGACAGCCCATTATAATTATTACAAAACAAATAAATGCAGGGTCTATGATGGGATAAAGCTTGACTCAATCCTTTGCGATCCGGCAGAAAGCCAAGGTTTTGGGCCAGTTGCAAAGTAGGTACGGACCACAGACCATATATCTTTGCCATGCAATTTTGCCGTTTTTTATGAAATGGGTCCAGACCTGCTTTTTTGGCCCCAATACCGAAGAAAACCGAGTCTAGACCCCTTTTTGTAGGTCAAGAGCACTGTGAGAATGGTCTCTGCTCCAACTAAAATAAAATAAGGTCCAGACTCTGAAAGTAGGCAGATGAGTGTAACCAGTGTGCCAAGAACGGGACCTAAAGGCCAGTTTTACAATGAGCCAAACCAAATTGTTGGGTCCAAACCACTTTTTAATCTGTCCGAACCCAGTTTTTTCTGTAGTGTAAATGGCCCTTAAGGCCATTCGCGATGTCAGAAATGTAAAAAAAATGGGGGGTCACCGACTTCCTTTTGGAGAGAACTTGCCCGGAAAGAACACCCTAAATCTGGAAAAATCTGGCTTCTTTAGCGAATAAAGCCCCAGTGTCTGTAAGCCCACAAATATTGCAATTACATCTTTGAAGTGAAATGTTCTCTAGACCAAACTTTGTTTAAGTGGACCCATCAAGTGAATTTAGTTAACTGTTGAGGTTCCTTGAAGAACAAATTCGCATTTAGCGACTATAGTTTCATGCGCCTTGCAGCTGCAAGATGGCAGGATTCCATGTCCCGAGGACAAAAATCTTGAAATTTTTAAAACTTCCCACATTGATTTTTTGTTCATTTTTCGACAATAGGGAGATAATTGCAAATAAAATCTGTTTCTGAAAAGAGAAGTAGGGGTCACCGAACATCCAAGATCGTTAAATCCAAGCAAAGCTATAGCAATGGCCATCTGCCCTATCATTGTTCACTCGATGCATGACATGGCATGTGAATTTGCGTGTGCGTTGTAAGGATGCGTAGTAGCAATATGCGCGAACGTCCTTAAGTCAATGCTTCCATCCAGCTATCTGTCACCCTTGATGGACTGCCATAAATTTGCAATCAAATTCCAAAATCTGAAATAAACTGGTTTTTTTTACCTATTGTTCATTTTCTATCAAAAGAATGAAGCATTCACAAAAAGTCGAAGTCAGAGTGGAGCAAGGGCTTGTCTTTTTTTCCAGGTCAATCAAATGTGAAGGAGTCTGGTGGACAAATCTGATCCCTTGCTAATTGTATTTTATCTCAAGAAAAGACTTCCCCTTTCTTCAATCAGGTTGTCATGAAAGACTTACCAGGAAGTTATATCATTTTTTTAAATTGAATACTCATTAACACAATTTACATACTTTCAATATTATTATCATTGAAGAAAGAGGGCAAAAGACTGGGAACCACGCTTAACACAAACACACCATCCCACCCGGTAGCTCCGTTTACAATCAACAGACTTGAAAATTTTGAACAATATCCTAATTTTAATAATACAGTAATCCAACAAACATGCATATAAATTACAAACCATTTCACGCAAATTATGTACAAGTTTATAAAAGGAACAAAGATCCTTCACAAAGAGCAGAGAAAATCTCAGCCAGGCCATCGAGAACATTTCAGAAGATAAACTGTTGCTCTCTCACCAGAAAACAAAACCATCAGCTCACAACAATGCAAACAATAAAGCTAAAGTACCGGTAGATTCAAATTTTATTGAGTACTCATCCTATAGCCATTCATAATTTATTCTTAAAAGGGATCAAGTCATTCAAATTGCCAAATTAAACTTGGTTCGTATTTACCTAGTTCAACAGGGAACGAAACTAGGTGAAACTGAATCAAATTAATATTATTTCTTCTGACTTAGCTACTGTGTGACATGTATTTTTGCCAAAGCCGTGGTTCGCTAACTTCTGGCTTCTTTAATTTATTGTCAATCAAAAGAGGAAGAAAAGAGGGAAAGTAGTGATGTTCATTTGCTTGAATTTTTTGATTGAGCCATTCACTCCTGAATTGATATTAATGATATTATTTGAAACTAATTTTAGTTCAAGTGTTTATGATAAGAGAAGGTGTTTAGGTCACTTTTAATTTCACATAACCACACACTTATATTATGCTCAATGCGAGATTCAAAGGTGTCAAAGTCAATAATGCTGTGTAAAGATTTCAATTAAACACAAGAACAGCAGCATCTCCTTACCAGATCATGGACAATCTTTGTTGAGTTGATTTTAACCAGTGTTTTTCAGTTAACTCATCTTGGACAACAATTTTTCAATGATTTGATAGAATAAAAATTATTATTATTGTTTTCAACATCTTGAGAATTTATTAAGTACTGTTTTCTGCATAATAAATGATTATAAGTGAGAACCTTTTTTTAAGTAATAAAACTTGAAGTGGAACAAGACAACGTCCTTGATGCTAATTTGGTTTATTTCATGACAATATTTGTCAGATTTTGTGACAGTTTTTTTGTAAAACATAATTTGCAGTTCTCAAATTGTAAGCAATAAAGATAACTAAACATAATTAATTTATGAAACGTTATCAAACTTTTTCAAGCTTTGACAATGGCAAAATGAAGCAACACTCTTTGCTTAATGTAATAATATTATCATTATACTACTTTTCGCACTAACAACTTATTTGCACTGCCTTGCCAAGACCCAGTCTAATCCCTTATAATTTTGAAGGCTCCTATGCATGCACTAGCTTTGAAGGACTCATATCAATGACTCCTAAGTCATTAACTTAACCCAAGACCACCCTTTGGGAGAAACTTTATCCTAATCTTCTTAAACGACTCTTCTTGTATTACATGTAATTACACCAGACAACAGTATTTACAACTATTTTTGCCAGGAGTTCCTGGATTTTTTGTACAAAAGACAAACAACATTAAATGACAAAATATTGAAAGAGAGCTATGATCAAGATGGCAGGACAGCACTTGCCCTTTTGCCATTTGGAACTTGATCGGAATTGAGGAAATCCCATATAAGAATGGTGTCATCGTGTGAACTGCTCACTATTTGGAAATCATCAAACTGCAGTCTGAAAACTCGGCCTTGATGTTCCTGTGGAATAGAGACACAAAATGCTGTTAGTGATGCCATTGTTGTAGGAATGAATTGACTAACATTTGTAGGAAAAATTTAAAATGGACAAGACAAAAAAACTGCAATGGAACATGGACATGAAAGAATTTAGAGATTGATGGTTAGAAGAGTGTAAACAGCCTGCAAGTGGACTGTTCCGTTGCAAATGGCACCCTGTCACCAAGCCCCTCATTTCCACAGCACGCCATTTTCAACAGAGGAGCCTGCTTGCAGGTTAAGAAGAGTTCCACTCGGACATTTTCTATTTAAGGAAGAAGAATTTAGAGACTCAAATCAATCAGATCATTCTCTAGCCTCTAATGAAGGGAGTCGCCATCATCATCAATAATTTTATTTAATGTTCCTTTCAAGACTCCCTCCAGATAAATATTTTTTTTGAAACAATTGGACCCTTAAAATACTGGTAGATTGGATTTTAAAAAATAAGGGAGACCCTTAATAATGAAAAAATGTTTCTCAAACTTTGTTGTTGCAGTTGTCTAACACTCTTTTATGGACTGTTTAAAGTTACACATTCTATATACAGCGCTTGACTTTCAGGAAAAAAACCTAGGAGCTAGCTGGCCTTAAGTTTTCAGATTTGGTCAGCAGCCAAAACATTTTTGGCCCTTTGGGCCTTACAAATTTCAACAAAAGGTAAAATGCAAGCAAGGCCGAGCTGAAAATCAGAGCATGTAAAGCCGCCTTGACAACCAGAGATAGTTAAGAAAAGTTGCAAATTTTAAATGTTGGATAATTTGACTTGAAAAGAAATAATTGGATAAAAAGTTAATGTACATCAATCATAACATTATAAGTGAATTCGATTGTCACAGAGTCAACTGTTCCAGATATCGTAATTACATTCCCATTTTAAATATACTCTCGATCCCTGGAAATACTTTTAATTCGCAAACCCTTCTCTTAACATGCAAACGGACTCAACTGGCGCAAAGATATTCTCCTGTTTGAAAACTTGTGAGCCTTTTTTCCTATGCCAATGCTAAAGAACGCTAACACTGGTTTTCACTAGTGACGGATTCGGAGTCATAGTCGGAGTCGTAAGGGTGCTTATGACCTAGTGAAAATCAAAGATTGGAGCCATAGATGGAGCCATAAGCTAGACGGCATCAGAGTCAGAAGAATCAGAACATCCCCATTTTCTTCTGACTCCGCTTATGACTCCGTCACTTCTGATTCAGTGGAAATTACATTGTCGGAGTCAGAAGAAAAAGCGGAAGAACCAACCAACCACAATGCTTGGAATCGAGCATTGTGATTGGTTTATTCTTCCATTTCTGCTTCCGACTCCAACAATGCAGTTTTCACTGGATCATAAGCAATGGAGTCATAAGTGGAATTGGTATTCTGCTTCCAACTCCGATCATGGTGCTCTGCGCTTCCGATTACAACTCCGGACTCCGACTCCGTCCCCAGTGAAAACCAGCCTTAAATCTCCACATCATTCATTGTACCTTGAGAATGGTGTCACGATGACACCGAAACATCGCCTGTTAATTTTTTTATTCTCTTGTTCAAATTTGCGACATTCGTGACAGTGGCACATTTTTTGAAAGTGTTACTACCGGTAAGTTAACACGATTCATTATGAACCACAATTTTCTTTTTTTCTCATTATTTCTGAGAATTACAGAACTTTTTTAATGGAAAAAGTATTACAGTACATACGTAAGCTGGAAACCAATTTTCATGCCGAATAAACATGTGATGAGGCATAGCAGTGTACACGCAAGTACGTGGTCATTGCATTTAGCTTGTTTACATAATTATTTTGAAGTTACAAAGACTTTTTCTTTTAATATTCAAATCTATTATGTTCCAAATAAAATTTTAAGAAAATCTTGGACGTCACTTTTGGAACGAAGTTAACGAAATGTAGATTTCAAAGGACATGTTAACCCGGCTTTCAATGGCCATGTGCGTTTAAGCTAGAAGTATAGTCCGCTATTGGACATTCATTGCACTCATTTGATGAATTAAAAAATTTAATGATCATATAACAAAATATCTTAGTAGCCAGGCTGGTGATTAAGTGTGAAAAGTTAGTCACCAGTGAATAAAATCCGGTTGCAAAATTGGAGACCCCAGTGATCACAACATTGAGCACTGTTATATAATATGTTAATGTCGTGAAGAATAATCCTTTAAAAACTCCCTTGACTTAAGCATTTTAGAAAGGCTCTAATATTCTTCCTGATGAAGAAGTACATATGCATCCCAGAGCTGCAAATAATATCCTGGCTGACGCCGGTCAAATTGTCTGGTCAAACCTACTTTTGCTTGGACATATCCCATTTTTGGCCAGACAAACATCGATTATGTCTTATCGCTATAAAAGTCCCCCCTCCCTCCTTCACATGATGTTTAAATTAATATGAAACAAGAATATTTTCAAACCATTTATTGTACATGAGCATCGATCTCAGTGCAAGTGGAACACATGGTACAGCAAAATCAGTATCACATTAATTTTGTGCGTACTACTATTGCTTCAGTTCTACGTCTTATACATGTACATGTATACGGCTAGTTTTGAAGTTGATGAAATTGACTGAGGCTTGCAATCTAGTTGATTTTCATCATAATACAAGCTAACTGATATGCATTTACAGCAAGTAACACAAGTAGAATCGTCCGCTGATTTGACACAATTTGAGCACAGAATTTTATGAATAAGGGTAAATCTTAAAATGTTTCACTGCTACATGTATATCTTATTAAAAGGGAACAGGGAAATGATACTAACAGACGATTCTCCTTTTTCCATTTCGAATACTAGAACGGCAGCCTAATTTTGCTACTGTTCGTGAACTTCAAGTCTATACTCCATGGGGAAAACATTACCTAATCCTTGCGAAGTATGACGGCCGTAAATCCAATTCTTATCTACATTACCATCACTGAAAAGCTTCTTGGTAACCAAGCTTTTATTCGGGGCGTGCTGGAAGTGATGATTGATTTCTTCCCTTTGAGCCTTTTTAATCTAAACTTACTGCATTTTTGCTTCAGTACGGTTTGACCCACGCATCTTGGGCGACACGTAACACAATGAAATCTGAGGTCAATCGTTTGAGATGAATCACATATACATTTAGGCCAGAAGTTTACATGTTTTCATGTGTGAATTTACTGCTAAAAAGGTGTGTTTCCCTGGAAAATGGAATGTTTTTATTTAATCGCAGTATTTATAGCTTAAGTGATTCACACAGAATGTCGACAACAAAATGAAAGTAAACTTGCTTTCTTGTTATTGTTATTTTCACACTTAAATTTTGAAGACAAAGGGTGCCATTACCCTTGTACCGACACTGAGAGGTTTTGTTGTCCTTCTCACATCATGTTTACAAAACCCACACAGACTAAT
>NC_090885.1:62330362-62337862 GCF_036669925.1 Montipora capricornis
GTAGTGCTTGGCCTTGCACATTGTCGCATGGTTCTTCAGTTACATGATAGCAATAATATTTTCATTAAAGATTTCACTTGTAATTTTATGCCCTTTGTGTTGAGTTGGCTTGCTCTTCCTTGCCACTCCCCTCCCACTTTCCCCTGTTTTCCAGCATAATAGGTGCCTGACAAGGAAGGGGGGGTTCATGCCTGAGTTGCCAGGATTGCCAGCCACTGGAGCATTAATCTGACAGTCAGGGCTTGCTGGATGGATACATCGAGTAACAAGTGGACAAAAACCTAGTACAGCTTCTGTACGACTCTTTTAATTAAATATCTAAAAAAAACTCATTTCTAGCCACACCAAACATCAAAAACAACTGTTCAACTTCGTAAGAAAGACTTGAAAGTACTGGTGAAATGAAACTGATGATGAAATTTTACCTGTGTCTGCACAATTTCTCTGAACTTCAAAATTTAATTTTCCTCGTTCCCATGGGAAATTGTTTTCGGTGTTATTTCAGGCCATCATTTATATCTTTAGCTTTAGAAAATGTAAAAAGGACTGTACACGTAAAATACTTAAAATTATTCTAGTACCAGATTTTTGTCCACTGAACTGAAATTGCTCGATTTTCTATCGAATTTCTTCTATAAATGCTGCTGAAAACAATTTGAACATTCCATTGTTCTACAGTTCAACCAGGTTGAGCGTCTACCCCTGAACTTCGTTTTAAAAATGGAGTTTGTGAAATTAGTTATCGCTATGGAACACAACCTTTGCCTGCAAAGAGTATGACAGTTGATTTGCAATAACTGTAAATTTACATATAGTAATGGCAAATAAGATAATCTTAAGCTTAACATTTTCAACAGCCCTTTTGAGGTGAAGCATCATAACCGCAGAATACACATGGCAATGATAACTTAAGGATAATTTTCATCTAAGTTCAAGATTACTACAGATCCATCAGCAACTCGAAAAATAATATCTGCAAAGGAGCATTGTGACGGCTAGGATACTTCAATAAAGTTGACTCTCTTAACTTATTCTGGTTGCATTGCCTGTTAGTATCAAATAATGATGGTAGAGGTATAGGGTCTTTCTTTCCTGACGAGGTTCAATGAGTGTGATGCCAACAGTTGACTAAGACTCCTAAAGTCAAGACCATAGAGCAGTTGGCATTGGCCTAATCTCCCTTTGCCTTTCCCTGAGTACTCACTTGGAATACCATAAAATTTGTATGACGCTAAGTGGAAAGGGAGACTACCACTTGTCTTGGACAACGAAGACTGTCCCTTAGCACAAAAAAGGTTCTGTCGCCACAACAAAGGCAGTTCAATTACCTTAATTGTTCTGTCTCCTGATGCTGATACAATGTATTTTTCATCAAAGTCTACCACATTAACAGCAGCTCTATGTCCCACCAGAACTCTCCTCAGATTGATGTCTGTTGGGGATTGCATGTCCCACACAGCTATAGATCGGTCCTTTGAACATCATCAAGAAAGAAAACATAACTTAGCATTTTATAAATTAGTTTTCTGTGAATGTGCTAAAAATTAGTGGTGTCACTGCCATATAGATGAATATGTTGGCTACGCGAGAAAAGTAGCAAACAATAAACTGTTTCAAAGTGTTGAATAGTACATGTACTTGTGTTAACTTTGCATGACCTGTTGTCCTGACTGTAACAGGTGGCTGAAAAGAACCACTTGCTGGCAGCTGCTTATAACAGCCCTGAATAGCAAACACCACAATGCCAGAAAAAGTTGTATGCCATGTAGGGACTGTATGGGTTATTTATTAAGGATGATGCCACCTATTGTTTAATGTTATAATTGTACAAGGTTCCCAATCGAATTTTGAACAGCCCTTTGCTGTGCTATTTTCAGCCATAACACTGAAACTGATTGAAACGTTCATCTACTGATCAAGGCGGTTTTAAAACTGTAACACATACTAGACACACTCATAACAGGTGTTACGGGTTCAATTAAGAACCCTGATTGTACATCTGAACTGAGCATCACATCCTAATTTTGTATTTCTGTGGTGAGAATTAATAGCAGTGAGGGCACGTTAAAAGATTCATAAACTTGCAGCTGTGTGAAAAGCAAAAGCAAAGTATTTTTTTCTTGGGAAGGAAGAAACTACTTGAAGGGTACATGTACAAAGTAAGATAAAACCGACAATGGGAACATTGCAAATTTAAAGGCATTACAACAGTTACATTCATGTATGTCAATCAAGTTATTATTTAATTACATGTAAGTAATATCACAACATGGTTTCTTGACCATTGCATAGGCTGTAAAAAATTGACTTATTCTTCAGAGGAAATCATTCAGTGTCAAACAACAAATTTGCAAAATTGGTGAAAATAATATAAGAAGCAAATAACGAACTGGGGCCGGTTGATCGAAGCGCGATTAGCGCTAACCATTGGTTATCAAGTATCAGAACTCATAGGGTTTCATGGTACATGTATTTAACGCTGTTTGGCACTAATCATGCTTCGAACAACCCGGGCCTGATTGTTTGGATCCTGTTTCATAAAAGTACATGTATGTGGCAAAAATCAATTTCTCCCTCTGCAAAATTTTGCTCTTGACATGCAAGGAACCCTTTGTCAAACATCCTCTCACAAAATAAAAAAAAATGAAGGAAACATTCTTCTGCGTGGGTCTTTTGCCATTGCAACTATCCCAGCATGCACCACAATAGAGGTGGAAATGTCTCTACTCACTGGGCAGGGGTTTCCCAATAGTAAACCTTAGTCCTTACATGTTGGAAATAACTGATTTCAAACTTTAAACTTGCCATGGTCATACAAAAATTAGGTTATAAAATTAGGTTATAAAATGATACCAGAAACCCATAAGGGTTTCTGATCATGGTACTCTACATAAGTCTGCTGATAAATCTGAAAAGAGGACGGCCTAAATCGAATACAACATTGAGAGGAATAGTACTATTAATGTAGCAATTGTGCTTTTCACCTTTGAACACGTCACCATCATGCCTTCCTGGAACCTCAGATGAAGGACAGCCTCACAATGATGGATTAAAGTGTTTAACATTTCACCAGTGTGAACATTCCATACCCTATAATAGGAAAAAAATGTCAGAATCTTACCAAAAAAAAAAAACACTGCATGAGCAGAGCTCGAAATTAAAAAAACTCCAGTCACAATTAAATTTTTGTGACAGGATACAAATTTATTGGCAAATTTGCAAATTTTAGTCAGAAAGTCATTGCGCTATGTTGTGTTGTCAGCAGTTTATTAAACAAAACCAAATTTGAGCTCACAATACTTGTGTCAAAGAAACCACTGAAAATGGGGAATGATCGAGGGAATGGCCATCGCAGCTAAATTAATAATAATAATAATAGCTTCATTTATCAACCTTTGGAAAAATATACAGTAGACTTAATGTAAAATTAGCATATAATTATCATAAAACGAATGCATGAAGATTATAAATGTACACTTAATACATATAGGTTTAAATATCTTTGAATTAATCTTGTCGCTCTTGGTATAAATGACTTCAAAGTATTGGTCGCAATTTCGAGTCCTTTTGCCAAGATAAATCTATTTGACCTAGAAAAAACACAAATTGCCCTTTTTCACTTTTTACACCAGCTAACAACACAATATGTTACTTGAGAAATCTTAACAAAACGATAAGTCATTGTTTTGTCTCTTAGCTGAGCTGGTGAAGGGCAAGGATAAAAGTTTTGCAATGCCAGCATACTTTCAAAACTGGAACACAGTTTGAAAGCTCTAGGTCCATCACCTCAGGGATAGACCCATTGATCTTCTCCCTAGCTCCACCCTGGGACAAAAGACTGCCAATTTTATCACCTTGACATACAGTACCCGACCGAAGTAATTAACCTAACAGGGAAAGCGGAAAAGCAGGAAACACTAGGGGAATGCCAAAGAAATCTGAGAAATGTACATGTAACTGTGCAGCCTGGGAAAAGACAAATTTAACATTTACATACAAATTCGTGTTGCTTATCTTTGAAAATAATTGCCAGAAGAAAAACTTAGGTTAGGGGCACATAAGCAACCCTGATGCCAACAACAAAGAGAGTCCCATGAAACAATACTTAAAAATACCACCAGTTGTGAAATCTCTGCCCATATATCACATCTTAGTGTTTACAGAAAAATTTCTTTGCCATTCCCTCCAAAGCAACTTCATGAATCTTGACTGTCCGGATCTGTTTTTAGATCAACTTGAATATCTTTACTGTCAACATTACCTTGGGAATAATGAAGCTCAAATTATTAAAACAAATGATTATTAGCTAACAGCTTGCCTTTACCTGACAGTGGAATCACTAGAGCCAGTCACAGTCACATTCTCATCATATTGAAGACAAAGAACAGACCCAGTGTGGCCAGTTAGTACTTTGATGCATTCTAAATTGTTTTTGTCCCATATCTAAAACAAAATCATTAAGACAATGAATACAATGCATTGTATAAAACAGTGATTCAAACAACTTAACCATTCAATCGCTAACGCCTGTATTGCAAGTGGAGCTTGGGTGGCCCAGGGGCCAGGGGGCTACCAAACTCACACCCCAAGGCAGAAGAACACTCACTGGGCTACCAAACCACAACCCAGCCATGAGCCCCCCTGAGCCAAGCTCTCCACAATAGCACCCATCACACAGAGGCCAGAGAACCAGTGGACGTAAAATGAAACCCCAGAGGGAGACCTTAAACCAGAACAGGGAAGGGGGCTTGGGGGGCTCTGGACTATGGAGCCACAGCCCCCAAGGGCCCAAGAGGCACCCAAACCCAGACAAACCTGGAGGACAGAGAGATACCTGCTACCCACCAGCTGGCTGGACACGCCAACGAAGGAGCTAGCTGGAGTACAAATGTACAGCTGATAGGCGTCACTACACTGCCAGCCTAGGGTCTAGATCAGATAATCAGGAACTCCCTGTACAGCACCCCAATTTGGAAGCTATGGCCAGAATAGGAACTAGAGGAACCGGCTGCATGGAAGATAGACTGAACCGTGGAAGACTTGTAACTGTTGTCATGTAAGAGGACGACCATCGCTAAACGTAAATAGCAGTCCCAGAGTAGAGCCACACAGAGTAAGAAAGTTGCCCAAGGTATGGGTGGGACACACTGAGCCCTTGCCACATCCCACTTATATGTCACAGGCATGCGAAAAGGATCTATCTTAGAACTCTTAATATGAACTTAAAAACAGGTAGGGTTCAGAAGCGAGTCCCCTTGCAGGTTGTCAACAGTCATGTGGATACAAGACAGGAGAGAAGGAGCCATCCCTGCTAAGGTGACCATCCTGGTGGTAAAAGTCCAAAAAGCGACATTGAGCAGAAAAATAAACACAAGGTGCGTGTCCATCAGTGAAGAGAAACTGACACCTCTGAGTCAAGTCCTCTGAATAGCGACCAAGAGCAACTCAGGAATCGGCATGTGGCGCCAGGCATCAAAAACACTGAAGTTGAAGGCGTGAGAGGGAATGAGCAACGGGATTGGCCTTGCCGCAAACAGATGACGCAGTAAATGCAAATGAATGGGATATAGCCAGCAAGGATAAATGGCACCTCTTACAAAAACACCTGGTGAACCACTCCTCAAGCAGCGCAACAATTCTCTTATCTGCTGGCAGGCGAGCCTGAAGCATATCGGAGTCAAGATCAGCCGCAAGGATGGCTAAGCGAGTAGCAGGCCCCTCAGGATGAAGAGGGAGGCGTAGCCTTTCACAAAGGTGAACACAGGTAAGTAAGTTGAAGTGGCAGACTATGGAAGATGGCGGGCCAAGGGTAAAGAAGTCATCCAAGAAAGTGGTGAAGGAAGTCCACACCATAACTGTAAACCAGGATCCATTCATCCAAGTCAGCAATGGCAGAGAAAATAAACGGCACAGAACGCAGACCAAATTAAATGGGAGGACCATATCAACAAAGTAATGCCCAAGATCCTGCATCCCAATTCGGAGAAGATTGTCTAGGTGGCTAGCCACATAAAACTTGGCAATCAGCATTTCACAACCACCAGCCATGATGCTGTCAATAGCAGCATCAACTGAAACAAGTCATATTAAATTGTGAAGGGAGGTTTAGGGATCCCACCATTCACGAAGGAGAAAAGAGGTCCAAGATGAGATGCCATTTGCCCAGTTGATGGTTCTTGGGCATGACCCCCAAAATGGCTGATGAGTGGAGAAGGAAACGGAGGGGCCAGTCACCCTACCAGATGACACTTCAAACTGCAAGTATGAGTCAGTCAATTTCCAATGAGTGTTCTAAGGAGAAACGCATGTTCGACTACTAAGGAAGCCTCAAAGCCAATATGAAAACCCTCATGTATTCTGGAGTTCACCACTGCTGCCTGGTCTGGATGATGCTGCAATTTCAACTAATTTCAAGAAATTTCACCGAAGAAAACTGGATATAATTATTTCACGTGAAAGTTTTGCATTTTTTCCATCCCACAACATACGTCACAGAATAGGAATTTGCCAAGATCGCCACTTGAGCATGCGTGAAATTCCCAACCACATGGACACGCGCGAGTACCTCTGCTTGAGATCTAATGGTTACCCGAGTTAAGAAATCGATGGAATTTGGCCAAGAGCTCAACCTCAAGCTCTTTGCAAAAAGGGACAAAGTTTGAAGGAGTATCTTCTTCACTTCCAATATGGGAATCCCCCTTTGGCGATTTTTGCTTGTTTTCCATAGCGTTCACGACTCCAAGGACAGCTGTGAACCTCGATTGATGGTTGCTAGAATCAGAAGTTGTTCAGAACAGTGGGAAATGATTTTTTTTAAAACTTGACATTTCGTTGGACTCCAAAGACTTTGAAGCATTCTTACGTATAGGTAAACATTTCGAAAATATGATACCATCCACATTATTTAGACAAAAAAGAGTTTGCAAAGTTGGGAAGCCATGTTTGTTTACTTTCCACGTGGGAATGCCATGCAAGCTTTAAAGTTCACACCACCAGCCACTTTCCAGTACCCAGGTTGCGCGCAGTCAGTCAACTATATAAAACCACCTTAAACTAATAATAAAGCTTTACGTTAGTTCTACCCTTACCTTTATTGTGTTATCTCTAAGTCCACTAACTATTTTCTGGTCATCATATTGCAAACAGTAGACACCTTTGCTATTCTCACTGCGACAGAAGATACGATGAAGTGAATGCTGGCCACAACGCCAATTCGTGTCAATTTTCTGCATAAGAAAAGGAAACCGTTGTTACATAAATTTAAAAAAAAAAGGAAAATCAAGCTAACTAATCAGCAACCAGACTGCTGTCACCCAAGACATACAAATCTGTAACAAATACAGATCTTTCAACTTGTTGAAACTTTCCAAAAGGGGAAATGCTGGACCTCTGGTTGCAGTTGATGGGACCCCATCCAACAACTCTTTGGTTTACTTAATTACCTTTCAAACCCCTAAGTTATAACAAGAATTTAAAAGTCTGATATGTCCAGAAATGAAG
>NC_090885.1:62355362-62365362 GCF_036669925.1 Montipora capricornis
AAAAAGTGTTTATATATTCAGGAAAAGTGAATTTTAAAATTGCTTATTTTCACCTTCAAATTTCGCAGGCGCCTCCATCTTGAATAATGGTGACGTGTTATGGTTGCCCTATTGTTCTGACACAAAGAGCTTTTGTTTAATAACAATAGAGCAACCGTAACACGTCACAATTATTCAAGATGGCGGCACGCAAAATTTGAAAACAAAACTAGGCTTTCTTTGAAAACTTTTTAGATTGACTTGACTGTAATGGTTATTTCCTGTGATTTAATTAAAGTTATCTTTTTGTTGAAGTGGAGGTTCCCTTTAAAAACTTTTGACAGATCCTAAAAGATCTGTCTTTATTTAGGATCACAAAGGATCTGTAGTGAATCTTATCAAATTAGATCAGTTAAAACTTTGAATCTTTACCTTACCATTTAGGAAATTCTCAAGTTCCTTAGAGAGCAGTACGTGCTGCAGATTCAAGAGAAAGAGGGACCAATGCTGGAAGGTTTGTGATTTGTTGCTTTAAAAATGTGAAATGTATGAATGTAGAGCTTATTGGGCCTATCGCATATTGTGTTAAGCATTCAAAATAACTAAAAGTGGGGGCATTAGGGTATAAATACTAGGGGGAAATGTTGAAGCATTTCGCTGCGTGGATAGTTTTTTAGATAAGTGTACTGGATGGGAGTGCATAATTGGCTGTGATGTGCCAAATGATAAAAAAATAATGCACAAGGGTAACTATGGCTGAAACCAGTTTCAGAAATTTTGAGGAAGTGTCTTACCAGAAGGATTAACTCTACAAAACTCAGTTTCACATGAATGTAATCATGGTAATCATATGAAACACCAATACTTGCTTAAAAAGATATGCACATTATTGTAACACAACAGGTTACCATGGCAACAACAAAAAGACATGTAAAAACGCGCTATCTCTTGTGTTAAATGCTTGCTGAGCCCCATTTGTTTTATTGCTGAAAAGTACCGGTAACTAGCACCCGGAGAAAAATTTCTCAGCAAAGTTAAAAAGTCTATGGAGCAGATTCAGAGCCATCCTTAAATCTTCCAATTGTGAAAGTGGAAATGAAAATAACGGGCAGTAAAAGGTGCGATGCCAGTGTCTTTGAAGTTTAGAGTACAAAGCATTTGATGGATTGCAATTTGCTTTTCAGAGTGTAATCCAGAGTCTTCGTCGAGTGACGAATTTCTCATTGGTCCATCTCATGATGCACAAGACATTTGTAAGTACATGTACCACTAATTAGTTGTTTGCTACTGGACAGTCATAAAAGTCGTTTTGTTGACATGTTTGGTTCCAGTGAGAATTAGCTTTAGGGTGTGGCCAGGGTATTGCACTTATGGCCAGGTTTGACCTTAATTAGATGCAGGCCCAATTTTGATATCCAACACAAAGTGTCCCTTTAAGTCTAAGCATTTGCTACCTATTAAGGGTAAAGTTAAGCGTTATTTTTAGCTTTGGGTAAATGCAGCAGTTAATCTTTACTTAACCCTTTGACACCCAAACCGGCCTTAAACTGGCCAGATTTAGTATTTTACTCTGCCTAACACCAGACGATTTTACTCGTCAATGGGGAACCCCTAGGAGCCAATGGCTTAAAGAGCAGCATTTGGGGGACACTTTGTGACGTAAATTCTCTGTATTCTGAGACACGAGTGACGTTAGAGTTGGCGAGAAGAGCAACCGGACACTTTGTGACACTTATTAAAATCCGTGTGCATCTAATTAGGGTCAAACCTGGACATATCTGTGCTAATGAACAGTCATATAAGTCGTTTTGTTGACATGTTTGGTTCCAGTTAGAATTAGCTTTAGGGTGTGGCCAGGGGTTAGAGTTGGCGAGAAGAGCAACAGGACACTTCGTGACGCTTATTGAAATCCGCATGCATCTAATTAGGGTAAAACCTGGACATATCTGCAACAAAGATATTTGGCAAAATTTACGTTAAAGGAAGTCATTCTTGAAAAACAAAAAATAAGCAAAAGAAACTTTCAGCCAAAAGTTGAAAAAATGAAACCAAAGTTTATGCTAAGCATGGATTAAGTTAATTGGCTTTCGAACAACCGGGCCCTGGACATTAGAAGACTGGTCAAACACATCAGCAAAAATACTTAGACCTCAGCAAAAAAGTATTATTGGCAAACGCTTGTAAATCCGTGTACCACCAAGATTACATACATGTAAAGTAGAGAGATTCATGATGAGCCATGTCTACTTTCAATGCAAATGTCAGGCTAAAGTTGCCTTTTTTTTATTTTATTTTATTTTATTAATTTTTATTGATTTGAAGTTACATACATTTTTCCACAAACAAACATAATTCACATTAACAGACAGACACGATACATCATATATTTACAAACGCACCCCACAATTCCTCTTAACTCCCTTTTGCTTCTAAATATAATGACTAGTACAGCGCAGCAACAACACGAGATTCTATATACATCTAGTTGTTTTTGTACTTGGCCCATTTCATATTGTGAGCTTTTAGTTTATTATTTGATTTTGCGATCATTGTCTCAAGCTGGTAAATCATTTTAATTTTCGAGTTAAACACTTTAATTGAAGGAAGAGACTTGTTCTGTCGACAAGAATATAAATACTGTTTAGCAATTATTAAAGTTGCCTTTTGCCAAAGAAAAAATCGGTAGCTTACTACGATTTTCTGTTGAGTAAGGCGCGCCTTTTCGGATGACGTGATTTGCTCGATTCACGCAGTTACTCTTGGAAATGGAAAAGGTTGCCCTTGACTACATTGTAAGTTGAATATCAAGAACTTCCTAGGTGCCTTACTCAACTGAAAATCGCAGTATTTGAGATAAGCTTCTTTCTTGCCACGCTGTCCTGTAGGCATTTCTAAGGAGCCTTTTTGTCCTCCCCACAAACACCGTTTGTGGTAAAACCAGCATTAGTCAGAAGGAGAAAATGCATGTCTTCCCTTCAAAACGCCTGCAGAATTATCAAGGAAAGACTTGATGAAAAGTTTATTTACCAGTACTTGTAGGATAAGGAGAATAAACTGTAGGCCCCGTCTCGCAACCCTTGTTCTTTAACCACACTCTCTTCAATACTAGGGCGTGAAGTTCCTGGAATTTTAGCTTCAAGACTTTGTGGGAATTTCTTCTTCTTTTGGAATGAGTTTGTGTTTACTCGATTCACGCCAAAATAGATTGCGAGCCGTCAGTCCACAGGCACCCCAAGCTCAGTGTGAGGGAAAGCCAACAAAAATATAAGGATTTGTATGGGAATCCCGATAAAAGACCTAAGAAGATAATTTTACGAAAAAATTGTTAATGTAAAAGCCGAACCCTTTTTGCCATTGTGGGTCGCTTCCTTCCTGTGTGTTGTTTTTCCAGATTCGACGGAAGCCATTATCAGTTCATCGGTTGTCAACGGTTATAGGAAAATGCCAAGGCTGAACACTCAATTCTCTCGAGCCCACCAAATTCAGTCAAACGTTCCTGGTTAAAACGTTCCCACGGTTAAAATCATAAAATCAGAATTCAAGGGCAAAGGTTTTTCTTTCATTTCAATCCTCTAGCCGCGCGCGACGCTGTTAGTGACCCAAACCGAATTGATAAAACGATGAAAAAGAGCGTTTTTAAGACACGGCGACCGTTGTCTTTCCGCTTGGTTACGAGTCTTTGTTTGTGGCTTGGTAACGAACAAAGACAAACATACAAATCCTTATATTTTTGTTGGCTTTCCCTCCTACTTAGCTTGGGGGCCTGTGCTCTCTCTTTTGCTCTAGAGTCCGTTACACACGAGCAAGTTTTCCTTGACAAGTGTCATTGACATTGTTCATATGCTCATGTGTATGAACGACAAATTTTCTTTGACGAGTTTTGCCTTGACAAGTCTTATTTGCTGGTGTGAACGAATTAACAAGTGTTCTTTGACAAGTTTTCACTGTAGCCAGCAAAACAATTACACAGCGGACGACAAAAAAAACAAACCACGGGGCGCTATTGCAGTGAGTCATCACAAGAACAAGACCGCTGTGCGCCCGCAATTTCTCAATTTTCTTGACAGGTTTTCCTTGTCAACCCGCACAGACGAGCAAGTTCGGCAGTGTGTCAATTTTTTCCTTGACAAGTGCACTTATCAAGGAAAAAATTGACATGTTCTTCTTTACACACCAGCAAATAAAATTTGCCAAGTCAGAACTTGTCAATGAAAACTTGCTCGTGTGTAACCGGCTTGAAATCGTTGAAACGAACGATTTAACGAACTCTTCAAAATGGCTGAAACTGCGGGTCGCAAATACCGCGGGCGTTTGTTGGACTCTAACCAACGTCCACAGTATTTTCAACCCGCAACTTCAGCCATTGAAAGTTCAACGTACGCGTTCGTTTCGACGATTCTTGAACAATAGAGAGACTGCCCACAATCTACGCCGAAAGGTTGAGACAAGTGTGCTTTGGGGCGGATTTGCCCACTTCCGTCACTTACTCACTTACTCATTCATGAGGCTCTTAGCAGTACGTCACTTCCGATTTGTGTCATATTTAGAAAGCCCAATTTCTTGAGAGCTTCCTTGATTACGAGTGGCTGTCAGAATCTATATTGGGTATTACGTTATTTTACAATTCATAATGGTAATAGAACTGAGTGGAGTCCAATTCGGTTTGTAATCAAACGAGTGATAACAAATTCGCGGGAATCCGGTTTGTTTATCACGAGTATGATTACAGATCGGATTGGACGACACGAAGTCCTCTTACCAATTAATCATAAAAATTACAATTTCCGAGAAAAGAGGAAGAGCCAAGTTTTGAAAGAAAGGGAAAATTTGCATTATAAGACGGACAAAGGAGGTGTAAATTGTTTAATGTCGCTCTTAAAGAAAGAAAGCCTGTACACTGTTTCTATGGTGATTGAAACCAAGGTTGTCATTGGTTGATTTAAACTACAACTTTGAATGTGATTGGCTTATTGAACTGTCCGTTAACAAATTGTCCTATAACAACTTGGCAAGTGAATTAGTGGAAAATGGGAGTCTTTTAATATAATCACAAACGATGAAATTGTAATTTTTATGAATAAGGGAGTATACTCGTTCGATTACTCCCTCAATTGTACTCCATTCAGTCCTATTGCCATTATTAATTAGCAAAGCGTAGTTCTTCATTTCTTTCGGCTTCGGCTTTGAATAGTTTCTTTATTAAATATGCGACCGAGAGCGCTAGGGTAGAGTGTAAGACACGCAGATTTAAAAGTGGATTCAGTAACTCAACCTCTAACCAATCAAAAACGGAATCGAGCAAAATTCCAACTACAAAGTAGAAAAACAATTTGGGCTAAAACAAACTGTATAAGAAAGAGACTTTCCTTGAGTCTCCTTCAGTTAGTGCTGAATTTGTAAGACAGGGTACCCTGTTTTTCAAAAATCAACGGAAACGAGGCCAAGAAAGCACCTGGCAATTATGAAGATATTTTTTTTAAGCTCGATGAAATTTCGTTCGGCGAACGAGATACTGATATCCACTTTTAAATCTGCATTTCAGGGGAAAGTAGCCGTGAAGAAGGAGTTGAAAATGAGCAAACATCTCGAGGAGAAAGATTCAAACTCCCACCGATTTTTCAAGCGGCCGCACATCGACCGAGGAATCGGACTGTTGATGACTCGGAAGGTTTGTTAAGAGGTCAAAAAGCTCGGACATTTGAGCAGGAAAAGCCATCGAGAAGTTATGTTCACGTCGAGGTGGAACGAGAACAGAAGTCACCAACTAAAACGTCCTTGCTAAGGTCAGGAACGAAGGACAGTAAAGCTCAACCAAAGCCGCTGGAACAGTCAAGTCGACAGAAAAGTCAAAAACGAGAGAGAAGTTTGGAAGACAACTTGAATAAAAATTTGAAACTGGATGAAGATTTGTATATCGTGGATGCGAATAAAGATGGCGAAAGAAAAGCCAAGCACGAGAAAACGAGACGAAAGAGACCGACAGCGTCTAAAAGTCCGCAAAAGCATTTGCTGATAGTGGAGAGTTCTTCAAGTCATGACGTTGTAGTAGCGTCTACAGAAATTGAAAATAAGAGTGCAGTTGTAACTAAGCCTCATCATTCAGATATCGATGAAACGAGCAAAAGAGAGTATTTTACTTTGTGCGAAGGAGACATGGTGGCCATTAGAGTGCCAGAGAAGCTGTACATGAAAGGACAGCCTTGTCTGGGTAAAATAACAACGCTCGCGGACCAACAAGGTTTGTTGACGGTTCATTATTACACAGGAAGTTACGATGGCCGATGGAGACCTATGATGAGTCGCACCAGTCCCTACCTCAGAAAGGTGGCTACCGCTGATGTGCTTTGTAAATTTCAGCTGGCGTCGGATGGAAAGATGTCGCCAATCACACAGAGAAAATTGAGGACAATCGTTGATGACGATCGTAATGAAAGTGGTGATACCACGTGAATGTATAAGAAACAAGAATATGGAATATTGACCTCGCAAAGGAAGATTTCCAAGCTTTACACGCGTTTAACTCAGTCGTACACTGAAATTTCGGACTGGAAGTTTTTGCAATTCAACTCTTGCGTTATATGTCAAGAGAGTGACGATTTTTTTAGGGTGTATGTCAGTCAAATTTTGTATACTCCAAGCACATTACAAAAAAGGAGAATTTGTATGTGGTCAGGATTTAGTGCTGGTCATTTCTCTGCCGCGTTAATCGTATTGCGTTGTGTTAAAAAGCGAGGACCAAAGGCTTGTAATGTTTCAATGCACTTACGACTGAACAATCCTATAGGCTTTGCAAAGATCTCAGAACAGTTTTATAACATGAAACAGTAATGAAATACTCAGATATTTTAGGATAAAACAGAGTACTTGCCATGAAAATTATATTTTGAAAAAGCTATCGTTTTCAGGAAAGAATTAGTTTGGAGTTAGTTTTATATCTATGATACTATTTTTATACAATGAAAGCAGTAATATTGTAAGAATGAGGAAAAGGTCATTTACACATGAATTAAATAATCCAGCAATATATGGCGTTTTATAAATTATGGTATTTCCTAGCCTAATGACCACTGCCCAGAGACTTTTCTTGCGCAAATTTCCGGTTTCTGTCAAGACTTTGTAGTGACCCGCGCGAAAAACATCTTCTCGCGGCTTCGTCGTTCGTGGCTTCGGCCTGCGGCCGAAGATTTGTCGCCCTTCGTCCGAAACCGAAAATTCCCGCCGCACGCGAGGAAAACCTCTGGTATCCAGGGTAACTGCCGACTGTCCTCACCATAAATTTTTTTTACTCCAATAAAGCCCGTGGGTGCATTGTTTTTTAACTCATTTTTGCGTTGCAGTTGCGGCTTTTTTTTAAATTGGAGGGTTATCGTACAAATTAATTTATATCAGGCTCAGTGAGGTGTATTTGGTGACTGAATCGTATAAACATACTACCGCGCTTGTTTAGACTTAATAATGCCAAACTTATTTGCTTGGTTTGTAAAAGAGCCCTTTAAATTTACACTGCAACAGCGCTTGATTGCGTTCGACGTTAGGAGAACGCAATTACTAATCCTGTGGTACTTGGGGATCCTGTGCATAGGGTAAGCTTTATTCGCCCAGCTTTTTCAGTGTCTTTTTCAATCGCGCAGTCATACGTTCATGTGCATCTCGGTTTTGATGCGTCAGATACGCAAATGACGATTGCCCACCTCGTGATTGTTTTTATGGAGTCAAGTTGCACCAACAGGCTCGTATTTTTAGTAATAATCTCTCAGACAATTTCAACAAATTCCAGATTCAGTTGACAACAATAAATGCGGCGCTTATTCAAAGCCCCTGCTTTATACGAGAAGGCGGAAATGGACGGCTTATCAAATAGATACAGTATTTCAAAAGTCAGTTAGTGGTTGTTTTTTTTTTGTAAAGGCAAAGGCACAACAAACTAACTTTATAAACATATTTGCCGTTATCAAGTTAATTGGGCAAAGCAAGCCACTCAAATACCACCGGAATTAATTTTGATCCTCATTAATTGCAACAGAAAACTACGTTAGTTTCAGTTTGAAAGGTATCTAGATTCATTTTATTTTATTTTTTTGGGTTTTTATCCCTATTCCTTATTTCGATGGCCTTGGGAAAAGGATTAGTGTTCACAGGTTGGGCTTTTAATGACTTTTAGGTTGATTTGAGATGACTCCCAACTTGTACGTATTTCACGAAAAATTGTGGTCAGCACGAGTCCTTAACCAGAAACCTGCAACTCCAACACTAGGTCTATGGAACGGCATTTTCACAGATCAATCAATTTTCAGACGATTTTCTTTAATACGATACGGATTGCACGAGCGACCATTCTTATTCCCTTGGGTAATAATTTCTCATGCAAGACTTGTGATTAGCTGGAAAGGTCTGGTTTCGCGGGGAAATCAATCTAAAAATAACTCGGTCTGTAAAAACGCCGTTCCAAAAATACAATAAAGTTGTACGCTCCTAGAAATGGGCTCCTTGTCAGAACGAAGGGCTAAGCTCGAAACTCACCCCCATCGTTTGCACGTAAATCAGCCCTTGAAGAGTATATATTTTTACCTGGGAGGTGTTAGGGGTACTTCCAGTTCGTGTCCAGTTCCGTGCAGGTTAATCCAGTAAAATAATGAGATATTGATCACGTAATGTCCGATTAAATGCACCACATAGTTGTCGACTGGACAAGATTTCTAGTAAACTGCTCAAGTTAGCTGTTCCTTTTATACCGGAACCTATATGTGATATAAGTTATCAATCATTTGAATCAGGGAAACTGAGGGATGAAATTTACGAATTTTTAAAGCCGCAGAAAGAAATGTAGCGGACCTATTCTCATTTTTCCTGGTATTTTCGACAGGTTGTGAGAGAATAGCTCACAATTTTTTTCAACAACACCACATTTTTCAAAATTTAAATCCACTTTTGGAGGTATGTGTTCAACCCGCACGGCTGTATGTATGGAGTTTTGGTGACGGTAAACGTTTTTATCCACCTAAAAAGGCTTTTGATCCCGTAAACCATGGGATACTTTTAAGCAAATGAAATTCCGACCTTGCCAGAGACAAATGTCTTTGGTACTTTGAATCGTCAAAAATATTTGTGAGGTATCTGAGCAATAGGCAACGATTTGCTCAATCGGCCAGTTTCGTATTCTAACGGTTGGACTGGATCCAGCATGAAATGGAGGCTAATGGTGGCAAATTAATTTGCATTTAAAAAGATTTGCCCGAATTAGCCTCCATTTCATGCTAGATCCAGTCCAGCCGTGAGAATTCGAAAATGGTCTCTTCAGTGACACAGTGCGACACTCGAAAACAACTTTACGTGTAAGAGTTGACTTTTGACAGGTCTTCTAATTTCTTTCCTTTATGCACAGCTACGAAGAATCCGACCACTGCGCGTCGTAGAAGAAGCCAGTTCGACGCAAAACCACTTCCCGGACCGATCAATACGCCCGTGACATTTCACGCCCCTCCTTCACGGTCAGACGTGTTACGGCGGGAATACGACAGACAGAGAATGGAACTGATGCCCAGCAGCGGCGTGTCAGCGGATACACGAACCAGAGAACTTACTGGCCAGGCAAAACCTGCTCCTAGGCAAAAGAAAACAAGCCCGAAATCAGATACCAGGTAGGACTTTCGGGGACTGCGTCATAAATAAAGGTTCTTTTCGCTTAATTACTTTCAATTCACTTCACCTCGCCTCTCTTCACCTCACTTTACTGACTTTACTTGACTTAGCCTTAGTTCACATGCGGTCAGTTGAGTTCACTTTACTTCTCGGTCGTTCCTGATAACCAGGGGTTTCAATAGGGTCTTTAAGATCTACGACGCGGTCGTCAACGAGAACGCCACGAAACAGCAATATCATTGGTTAAAAGAGGAAAAATAATAGTGCTGCACGTGCGGCACGCGATTTAGCACATATTCGTGCGACACTCTGCACATTAACGACGTGACATCACAAATTTGAGGATTTGACGACGACACGAGTGTACAAATGTCTAGCCTGC
>NC_090885.1:62370362-62377862 GCF_036669925.1 Montipora capricornis
CGACAACAGAAGCAACGGCTTGCGGCTACGAGGGGCGCACCCTCTGGTAAGTTGGCGGTATTTATCAACACAGGGCCCGTCACACAAACGCGCACGCAAACAACTTGTGTGGGGAGGAGCGTTGCGTGACCACACAAAGAACGGCTGCGTAGGACACTACCCGTCCACACGTATCCGGATATTTTTTAATCCGCAACTTTTTCTTCGCGAATTGCCTTCCGTCCACGCGCATCCCGCGAATCCGGCTTGCGAATCTGCAACTTTTAAAATCCGCTCTCCAGTGTGGACAGAAGACGGTCGAATCCGCATATTTTCAAATCCGATGACGTTACAAACTCAGATCCAGTCTTTAACGCGTTAATATTCAACATGGCCGCTGAACGAAATGCTATCGTTTCTCTTGTCGCTAACTCGAACGCCTGATGGCACATGGTCACATGCAGAGGAGTCCTATCCGGATACGTGTCGACGGGCAAATTCGATTTGAAAACATTTCGTGTGGACGTGAAAATTGTTTGAATCCGCAGAGAAAAGTTGCGGATTAAAATATATCCGGACACATGTGGGCGGGGCCTCAGTAGGCCATTTTTCCTTTTTATAGGTTTTGTTTAAAATAGATTCTAGTAATTTCCCAAGAGGTCCGAGAGGGAGCAGTTTCGAATCAGACCTCTCGGGAAATTAATCAAAGGAACAAGAAGGATCACGTGCACCTATCACAGCCGACCTCCGTAATACATATAGTAGCGCGTAAACCAGTCGAACTTGTCGCCTGAAGAAGACCGACATTAAGCGGTCGAAACTTCGTGGTCTGCAACCGACCGCAATGCGAAACAAACGATCACACGTCTTATTATTGGTTGTATGGGACGTTTATTAACATGGCAAGGTGTGAGATAAGCAGTCAACTCCCAGTTCATTCAACGCTTCAGAAGTTGGTTACTTCTTATACGTTTCGTTGTTCGTCTTTTTAGTCGAAGTTAAAGCGCCTTACGGAACCGAGAAGTCGATCAAAGAAGAAGAGAAGGTGGGCTATTTATTTCTTACCTAATGACTAGTGTCCAGCTGCAACGGCAGCAACCACACAGCCTTTGCTGTTGCACAAATAGAGCAGGATGTCTAGTAAGCGATATAAAAGCATCAGCATATGATTACTAGTGAATCACAGTTAGTCCTAACAGACCAATAAGAACTTGCCACAGGGCTAAGGAAGGGGGGGGGGGGGGGGAATGATGTGTGCAGCCGCGAGCTCTCGATTTTGTATCAATTAATCGTTAGTTTCTCAAAGATGTTTTGTTTTGCTTTCTAATCAAGCTTCGTTTGTTTTCCTTACTATTTGTTTCCTCGTTTGTAGTACTTCTCTCGTTAATCGTGGTTTGCAACCTTCATTGCTTTGTTTGTTCCTAATCTCTGGTTTTGTGTAGTTTTCGTCTATAGAGTGAACAGTTACTACGTTTATTGTAATTATTGTCCTGTCAATTCAGATTGTCACTGGTTGGTTGTTACTTCGAGGTCACATGACATCTAACAATAAAACTGTTTCCCGCCAAAAGTCTCTGAGCGGACAACAGTTCAAAATCTGGACTGTTACCCGCGAATGTTGACCAACGACAGCCGTTGCTGTTGCCGTAGCACGTGTTTCTTTTTGTGCTATATAACAAATCACTTAATGACTGGTTCATCGGGAAACAGTTAATTTTGTTTCCCTCGAATTCGAATGTTTCCCTCGGCTGCGCCTCGGGGAAACATTGAGATTCTCGGGAAACAAAATTAACTGTTACCCTCGGGACCAGTCATTGAGTGTTTACTTTTCTATTTCTGGTCCAAAGTTTTCCATATTTTGATTTCTGTATGATGTTTTTGTAATAGACTCCACAAGGCTACGCAAAGCGTCTGAAAGAAATCTTTGAGGAGAAAGACGCAAGAGGAGCCGCAAGAAGGTAAGCAACAGACACTTCTTCAAAACGGCACGTCCACTCACTGCGACCTTGGTTATTCACTGCTCCGCTTTAGCACAGGTACCTACAACTCTAATAACTTGGTCTATGCAACGGCATCTTCACAGATCAAGCTTTTTTTTAGACGAGTTCTTAAATAAGATTTAGCTTGCACGAGTGTTAATTTCCCCCATTCCATAATGCAATACGATTTGGGGGTTTCTTTACATAAAAACAATATCAGTTATACTCTTTGGGACATGCTTCCGGCCCCCTCCACACTAAAGCGTTTCCAAAAGTGTCCGGTTTCGATTTCAATGGAAACGCATCGATCGATCCGCGTCCATGCTACCGTTTTGCTTGAATACGCTCAATGACATGCTGTGTCGTAGGTTGAAGAACATGCGCATGCTCGTAAGAGATGCGGCTGCGATATTTTCGACATTTCCCGTCGATGTGAGTTTGAAAACTGTAAACAACTTTCACTTAGCTGTGGCTCGCTTGCTTTGTTCCAAAATCTTCTCGACCTTCGATGTGGTGTTCCTGCTCCATCAACCAAGACAAGGTGGAAAGGGATTGGTGAAAAAAGCGAATTGGTAATAAATTATCATGCAAGACTTGTGATTAGCTGGAAAGGTTTGGTTTCGCGGGAAAATCAATCCAAAGATAACTCCGTCTGTAAAAATGCCGTTCCGCAAATACAATAAAGTTGTACGCTCCTTGTAATGGGTTCTTGTTTGGCGGAAAAACCTCCAGAATCAGCATGAGCTATCTATGTAGAAAGCCTCCGTTGTACATAGAGTTTCAAACACTAAGAATACTTATATACTGGCTATAATCTTCTGTCACTCTTTCCACACATTATTACTTCTCCCTTACAGTACATTTTTCATTTTTTCTTAAGCTTTCCCCATCAATTAACTAATTCTTCCTCCAGTCATTATTATTGACTCTAAAAAATGAAAAATAACTCAACTCTTTTCTGTAGCAGTCGCCGCCACATGCAGTCATCGACTGCCAATTATTTTATTATTGTTTTTTTGTTTTCCATAGGGCTATCGAGGATCGCGAATTGGAGACAAGAATAAAAATGCACATGGAGAAGTTACAAGATCACCGGACAAAAGCGTATGGGTCCATTCAGGAAGAACTAGAGTCTGCAAGAAAGAACCTAGAAATGGCAAGTGTTTTAAAATTTGATTGCAAAGCATTTAAAAGCTATAAACAACATTTCGTGGACAATTGTGTAACATATTTTACAACTAACTACCGTAAAGCGAACACCGAAGTTATGTAGGCTAATCACAACAGCCGTTTACAATCGAATGCGGAGCCAATCACAGTACAAATATACACGTGCATCCCGTGCGGAAAAACGTGTGCAAGAAAGTTACAAATGTTCTTGCTTTCGTCACTGATTGACAGCAGGGGTGTGACGTACTTGATACTTGAGAAATTGGTAAGATTTTTTAAAAGATTTTCTTTTATAAGTAAAAGTCCTCCTATACGCTCCCTCATCAGCAGTCCCCAATTCCCGGTTTTTTTTTGAAGGAAAGGTGATGATGATGATGTTACAACAGAGTTTGCGACGTCACTTGCCCTTTGCTTGTAAACCCCCTGTTTGTGTTGTAGCTTGCTGAAAACTCTACAGATGGGTAAAATAAACAACTAACGACTGCATTTTCCTTTGCATTTATTTATTGAAATGTCCTTCGGAATAAGTCGGGAATGGCATTTGCGAGACC
Source organism: Montipora capricornis (assembly GCF_036669925.1). Classification (NCBI taxonomy): domain Eukaryota; kingdom Metazoa; phylum Cnidaria; class Anthozoa; order Scleractinia; family Acroporidae; genus Montipora; species Montipora capricornis. The sequence continues at coordinate 62,374,042 of NC_090885.1, forward strand.
CTCTGAAATGACGATTATCGACAATTCGTAATTTTCCCTGGAATGAATGTTATCGTCAATTTAGATTACTCTGTCCCAGGACTTGTGGTAGCAGATGAAAAGAAAAAAAGTCAAAGTTGCATCCCTGGACGGGATTTGAACTCGGAGCACCCAATGTGAAGGAACTGTTTTTATCCACTTAACAACTAAAGATCAACTGACTGACAATTGCACCGATTATTTATCAAATCTAATTAGTATATATAAAATCATTGCTGAATTGTGGTTAAGTCTAGTACTTGATTTTAATATGGTTAGCTTTCTCTTGAGGTTTGGTAACCGGCATTTCTCCCTTTTAAACTTGTTTCTTAGCCGGTAATAATACACGTTTACGGCGGCATTCGGAAGAAAAAATATATTATATATATATATTTTTAAAAGAAAGTGTTCTGTCAGATAGCGATGCGGTAGTCTAGTGGTTAAGTGAAAGGGTTATTAATCGAACATTCGCCGGTTCGAGTCCAGCGAGTTTAGGCATTGGGGTTCGGATTTTTTGAAAATAGATATTCATTTCCCATACTCCCTATCAAGCGCTAAACGGCCTAAATTGACGATAATGGTCAATTCAGAGAAACTTAGGAATTGTCGATAATAGTCATTTCAGAGGTTGAGGATGGGTTGTTGGAGCGCCTTCGGCACTTGAGGCATTCTTCGTGTTCGTACACGTTCAAAATCTCACGTTACGTCCCTGGACAGAGAACGTTCTGCACCTGTGCAAAGCACCTTGAAATTCCTAAAGGCCCATTTTAACGAGGAAACATAGTCGGGGCAGCCATGCTTCCTGGAGAGTCCTCTCGTTCGCACGCGCACGCAGTTTCTTGCGCATCGAGAAGCAAATAGTTTTTCGTTTGCGCGCTGCACGTAACCTGTCGAGAATCAGTGTTTGCGCAGCACTGTCCGTGATCGGGAAAGCCCTTACTGATGACACACAGCAACGCGATGGTCGCTGACTATTTGAATCTGTTTGCAGGCTCGTCATATCCAGCGCGAGGTGAATGACAGAAAGAACTTAGAATACCGACTGAGAGCTTTCACGGGCGACGACGTGACGTCATCACATTGGAACTCAAAGTCAAAGACGAAGAGTTCTAAATAAAACAAGACCTTGGGACCAATTTATCGAAGAAAACCAATGCTCCATTTAAGATTTCTTTTTTACTTTAAGATTAAGATAGGGTATTTACATTAATATATTTGAGGGGAATGTCTGTATAGTATTTGTCCTGCTTTGGGCGAAAAGTGTTATTTTGAACACACAGTTTTGTTTTTTGTTTTAAATGCTAAATTATGCGAGAATTAACGAAGTCTTTCCGTTTGTAATAATTTCTGTCATAAAAACAGATTTTGAACTGGTGTCGCTAAAAGATGTGTTGTATTTTTTGCATTAATAATCGTTTTCTTCGAAATTTTAATTTATTGAAGTACATACGATGTAAATAAAGCCACCCTGGTTAGCAAATGTTAACCTATGGTCCTTTTATTCTTTCTGTGGGTTTAAAGCCCATTTTCATCATGGACTGGATTTGTCTCCATTGGCTCCGAAGTCTCAACCAAGCTTTTTAAACCCATTTTACACCAGCAAGTATTCCTTGACAAGTATCAATGCTCGTGTAAATGATGAACAAGTTTTAATTGCAAAGGAATAGTTGCTCGTGTAGAGGATGAACAAGTTTTCCTGAAAAGGAACAATTGCTCGTGTAGGTGATGAACAAGTTTTCCTCGGCATATTTTGGCGGTCTGTTGCACAATATTGTTATCAACGATTATTAGTGGTATCTTACAATTGTTAGAGCGGTTTTCAGTTGAGTGTCGAAAGTAATTAGCGAATTGTTTTGGTTTTGCATTTACTTCACTCAGAGATTGGTTCAAAGTTCTCGCGCCATTTTTCAACCAATCAGAATTGAAACCAAAACTAATTGTGGCTCGCGCGTGCACATTTTCCCGCGCTTTGTGTTGGCTGCGTGTAGTTACTTCGAGTTATGATTGGTTTACTGGATTGTCTCCGTCCTTTTTCATTGGTCAAAGTAATTACTTTGGTTTTGGTTTTGGTTTTACGACACTCGATTGAAACTCGCTCTATTATGGATTGATTCCCTCTCCACTTCGAGACTTGTTCGTCAGACGTGAGTCGACACCGAGGCCAAGAACTGATTTGCTAAAAAGTGTATTCGATATTTTGGTACTATACTATGGAACCGACTTAACAACCAGGACCGGGTTTCTCAAAGCATGGTTAGCGCTAACCATCGTTAAATAGCATGGAAACTTATAGGTTTTGATACCTCTTAACCAACGGTTAGCGTTAACCAGGCTTCGAGCAACCGACCCCAGATGTTTTAAAAAATTAATTTAGGAAATGGACTCAGAATTTTTTAAATTTTAATTCATTTGCTCTATTGCTCTTTGTTTCCTTTTGTGATATTATAGTTCGTTTCTTATGTAAATTCTAGGTTTTCATTTCTTAGTTCTTAATTCTAGTTCTTAGTTCTTAATTTTATACACGACCACATCAGCAATGCTGTAATTTAGTTATCGTGTATACATAATTGCTTTACTTACAACACGACAACAACAAAACGCCAATTTTGAACTTTTGACGACAACGTAAACATGCAAATGACATCCTTTTAGTCCCGATTTTTTCTCTGAAGCCGATCGTCCTAATTTATTATTTAGGATACTTTGCCCACATTGTAGGATGTGAAAGACACTGAATAACCGGCAAAATTTTACGATAGAGCAAAATTACATTTTGAGGTGACGTTCCCGTCGACGTTTTAGATCTCAAATTCCCCAACAGGTGGTTTGCAAACAGTCTCTCGAGACACAGATAACAATGCTGTAATGTAGAATTGCTGGTGGACGTACAATCAGAAGGATCTAGTGAGAGATCTTTTGTTCTTGTCGTCCACCAAGATGGCGGCGATGACGTAACATCGCAGCAGCCATGTTGGTGCACAGAACAATAGAGAAAAAATGTCTATTGGGTAAGCAAAACATACCATAATTTGCTATTGTTTTGTGCACCAACATGGCCGTCTCATCACGTGATTGAGACCATCTATAGAAGGACGCCAAGTTTCTATACACCTTATTCCAAAATGGCCACTGATTTATGTGCATACAAATTGTCCCTTCTTGCCTCGTTCAAGATAAAATATTCTTTTGAATTTTAAGCTTAAGAATGAGGCATCAAGGGCTAATTTGAATAAAAACAAAAGAATATTTAAATGGCGGCCATTTTGGAATAAGGTGTATTTTGGCTATTATTGCCCGAAATTGATGCAAATGAAGTGTTTAAACAGTTAAATTTCGATATATTAAATTCAGTCCTAAACAACAGGCATCATCTCGAGGCTTTAGGGAATAAACTAATAAAAATTCTTATATTTATTCCCCAGAGCCTTGAGATGGTGCCTTTTGTTTAGGACTGAATTTTATTATATCGAAAATGGAAAATGGGAATTTTTTTGCCGATATACGTGACGTATCAAATTGCCTCACGGCTGTGGGTTGCGCCAGTTTTCACCCGGTTCGATAAGCACGTCAACTTTTTACGCATGAAATTTAGAGAAAAGAAGACAAACATAAAATAAATCGAGCTTTTCGGGGGGGTGGGGGAAGGTGCGATCAAATGGACGTTTCACGCATAGCCAAATAAAGAAATCAGAAAGACCTGTTACTGGAAGATAAACAGGTCCCCCAGACCTAATCATTCAGAATCCTGTGTAAGTCAATGCCACCGACCATTCACAGGCCGTTGCAATCTCTGGGCTCAATCG
>NC_090885.1:62382862-62392862 GCF_036669925.1 Montipora capricornis
TTGTGCTTGTTCTGGCTTTGAAAGCTAGACGCGTTTTAATTTGAGACTTGAAGAAGCTATTATTATCCTGACCCAATCGTATGCGAAGCTCTTTTCCGAAGGACATTTCGCATCCAATGACCTGAGATTCAGTTAAAAGATTATACCAATAGTTTTGCGCACATTTCAACCTAGACTTCAGAATTAGGCAATTCATTTCATTTTTTGTACATCAATTCGCGCTCGTAACTTGGCTTTATAGATTATGCTAGTGCTTGTAGCAGTAATCATTTTTTGCCCAAATTGTGCTACTTTTTCCAAATGATGCCTCCTTTTCTTAATATTATTCTTTTTGCAAAATGAACGGAACAAGTCCAAAAAAATGCATGTATCACGACCGTGTGGCGAAACTTCTTCGGTGTCTATGGTGTCACAAGCTCTTGTTCTATTGTATTTAGCTTTCCTTGTCTTATGGCAACAGTCTCTGGCTATGTTTGCTTGTTCTGGTATGGTCTAGGTCAAGTTGTCGGGCGGCATAGACCGAATGCATAAATGGTGGCCAAAAAAATATTATTTTGTTTATGTGCTAATTAGACTCACTAGCCTCATTTGCATGGACAAAATGCAAACGAAATGTTGCTTGAGAGCGAGGCTAGTAAGTCTAATTAGCACATAAACAAAAGAATACATTTTTGGCCGCCATTTATGCATTCGGTCTATGGCTGACGCCATTTTTCAAACTTGCAAATGAGAGGTCCTGGGACCAACACCATCTAGCAACTTCCGGTTCCCGTCATCTCTTGCCAGACTGCCAGCCTCCAGGGAGGCCCTCTCTTCGTTACTAAACCACAAAACACTTATCAAAAATGGTCTCAGGCTTAAATCTGACGAAATATTGCTAAAACAAAATATTTAACAATTATTCCATGAGCGCGCGTTGGATATGAGATGATAGATAGGTGGACGTGCGTACGATCGTCAACATATTCTCCTATCCATAGTGCTACGCGTGCGCCATGGTGGGTAGGTACTTGTTATATTTTGTCATTTAGTGGTTATCTATTGCACACAATTATCTAAACACGGTAAAACCTTCAGGGTTTGGATTAGGGTTAGCGTTAGGGTTAGCGTTAGGGTTAGGTTAGGGTATAATTCTGAACAGTTTATACCATGTTTAAAAAAAATTGAAACAATAGAAAAAGAGACACCAAGTACCTACCCCATGGTGCACGGATCTCCGCATCATGGAAGCCATTTTCGCGGAAATTAAAACTAAAAAGAGCCTTATCCTATCCCGAGCTGATGACTCGGAAACCAACACAAGGACACCAAAAGTCTATGACCGGAAGTCTCGATCTGCCACGTAATGCGGCCCATCATTTTGCAGCACCAATTTATTTTTAAAAACGGGGGGACAAAAGATTGTGCATGATCACGGTCAAGTTAACATGAAGCGTGGTGCCACTGTTCTCGATTTTGAAGTTTCCAGGATTTCATAACCAGTCCATCTACATGAACTGTGTCCCAACTGAGTGGCTTCATAGACGAGTTGGTATAATAGCCCATTTTCGAATTCTCACGGATGGACTGGATCTAGCATGAAATGAAGGCTAATGCGGGCAAATCTTTTCAAAAGCAAATTAATTTTCCCGCATTAGCCTCCATTTCATGCTAGATCCAGTCCAACCGTTAGAATACGAAACTCACCTATTACAGAGCATTGCTCCCGCATCGCTGAGGTCATGGGCTCGAATCCCGTTGGAGCCGTCTGAAATTTTCAGGTGTCTTTAAGAGACAATTGCTTCAATTGCCCACTTCACTCACTTTCGTCTTAAACCCGGCGCACTTCAGATATGTACATTTCTTTCATTTTCAATACTGCTGCAAATTGGCCATTTCCGAGTTGCTGTTTGCCTCTGGTTCAAAACGAGTCTTGGTGCCAACCAGTCAAATGATAATGAGTTTGATTTGCATGAAAATACACCACTCATTCCCATTTGAATGATTTTGCACCAGGACTCGCTTTGAAACCGAGGCAAATAGCAACTCGGAAATGGACCAATATTGAGCTGCATGGAATTTTCTATAGACGTCACAAAGTGTCTCCCGAGGTCCGAAATCTCCATTTAATACATTTTGCTAAGGGTTCTGGTTGGGTTTAAGGTTCGAGAGACAGTTTGTGACGACCACATAAGATAGCGTGCATGTCCAGTGTTGGATCCCCGTCAATGAAAAAATTCAACAAAAAAACAAAAAAAATGCAGGCCATGTTTTACCCGACGAAGCCGTTGCTGTCGGCTTTTCTTCATCATCAGGCAAATGCCAGTTTCCTGCAAGATGCCAGTGTTTAACCTCGCAGATGTCCGACTCCATTGATTCTCCTTCTCTCTTGGGAAACTCACTACAAAAGTCTTTTTTTGTTCGAAGTGGTGTCTTGTAAGCGTTGTAATACTTCAGACATTTGTCTTGGCAAATAAAGGCGGATGCATTATTGATACATGGCCTCATACGATTCATACACGCAAATTCTTTCCTCAAAGATGCACTTTGATTGCCGTGTAGGTAGCTGGTGTTTACTGCGATTTCAACGTCCTTGCGATGCTTTTCCTGAGACTTTTTAGACCAAATCGTGTGGGTGTAACCAGGAATACCTTGACAAGCGGGAATCAAAATCTCTGTGCATTGATGAGTATAAGCTGAAAAATTGAAGTATTTAAAAAGCACGTTAAAAGCGCAAATTTATTACATTCGCAGGGGAAGGGGGGAGCGGGTGCGATTCACAATGTGCTGGACCCGTTCAAACGCCGAAAGCTGGGAACGAGATTCGATTTAAACAATGAATCATCATGTTTCCGCTTTTATTATCACGTTTTCTCATTTTCATTTCTTGAGTTTTTTATGAAAACTTATAATATCATCACAACTTTGAAAAATAAAATAACGATTTTTAAAGGTTGCAGACATGTTTCTGCACAAACGTCTGCAAGTGTTACATAAGATGGAAATCTCTTTAGTCTGAATATTTATGAACTGTTGAATTATAATAATAATAATAATAATAATAATAAAACGAGCTGGAGTGTGCTATCAGGTTTTCGGCTCGTGGCCCGATAAAACACGACCTGCGACTTAAAAAACATTCCGCAAAAAGCGTGTCCCTCTGGAGTCCGAACAGAGGTTCAAATTGTGAGAGGAGAAAGTTAGCATACAAGAAAAACAAGCTATGCCTAATTAGTACGCTTGGTATAAATGACGCTAAGGAGTGTTTTTAAGCTCATGCACGTGACGTGTTTTCGGTGGCCTGATAGGCTGTTTCGTTCATGAATTATTAATGAGTTTTAGAAATTTAGATTTGCATAGTGTAAAATGCAGACTGCAGACAAGGGGTAAAATGCAGACTATGGTTAAAATGTAACTGTTGAAAAAGCCCAAACCATTTAGAAGTGCAAACCTTAGGCCTAATTAGGCATAAACCAATATTTAGGCTTAACTATTAGCACTTCTAAAGGGTTTGGGCTTTTTCAACCTTAGTCTGCATTTTACCCCTGGTCTGCAGTCTACAATTTACACTGACCATATTATCATTAACTTACTTTTGCCACTGTTCTTGTAGCCAGGAGGAGTAAAACACCTTCCTCTGTACCCTTTAGTCGTCTGAGGGTCGTCTTTCTCTGGCAAAACATCACACAAAGCTGCAGTCCACTCAAAACTGTGCGTTTCGAGAAGGTCTTTACAATCATTTGCCCAGTCGTGGCAGACACCTCTGCAGGGCAAGTATGGTCCTTTTATTTCTTCAGTACACCGAGGAACGAAAAAAGAGCACCCCATAACATTTGTTAAAGCCGAACAATTCTTGATCGATCTATGGAAAAGTATTAACTGATGTAGAGACTGCTGGAGGGATAGTCTGTCACTAAAACGAGCCGTGTGGTCATAGCCACATTTCAACGCCTTGCCCAAATCTACACCTGGATGCGTGTCGTTGAATGACTGGCACTGAAGCTCCGCGTATGAGTATCCAAGGAAAGGGGCAACAGCGACGAGGAATACAAGGAACCTAAGGACAGAGAAAAAATCTCTTTGATGAACAGTAACATCCTCTAAGGGGTTGAAATGCATCGTCAGTCTTTAAAGAAAAGGAAAACTTTAGATTTTGACTGCATGCACTCGCCTCCCGGGTTTCATTCCCAATCCTGACGTTAAAGCTCATCTTAAGACCTTTCTTTTAAATCATACTTAATACTTTCGTTAATTATTTATCAATTGGCGTTTACCATATTGTATATATTTTTTAATGTATTAGTAGCCCTTGCCGTATTTTGAGTTAGATATTTATCTATTACTTCTCGTATTAGAACTTAAGAATGCGCATCTGATCACAGTCATGTTAAGATGCGCACCAGAAATGAATAAATTATTATTATTATTATTATTATTATTATTATTATTATTATTATTATTATTATTATTACATGTAGGATGCGTTTGTTGGTTCTTCGAGATGTTTTTCTCCGGGTACTCAAGTTTTCAAGTTTTCCTGGCTGCGGACATTGTGTTGTGTTCTTGGGCATCCCATCCAGGGGGGAGTAGAAATACTCCTAGTCGCTTCATGCTAATGAAACCGGAGGTAAGTGCCGGCCTGATTGAGCCTTCTGGCTCATAAGCAGAGACTTTTACTCAAGTTTTCTCCTCTCCTCAAAACCCAACCTACGATTTGATATCAGTTGTTTGCTCTGATTTGTATGCGGTGTACCTGATTGGGGCCTCAGAGCTAAACACAGTTGATGCTTAACTAAAGGTCATCATTAATAATATTATTTCTGCTTTCTCTCGGTATTAATCTGTACTACTGGTTCCAGGTTGGGTAGCAGGCTAATTCCCTTAGCTTTAGGTATCCAACACCTTCCTGATGATCTTTGCTGTTCCCAACAATCGCCTGATGTGAAGGAATCCGGTTTCTGGAATCCAGCAAATATGAGGCTTTGGAATCCGAAATCCGGAGCGTGGAATTCGAAATCCAGAGCTTGGAATCCGGAATCCATTGTATGGAATCCAGAATCCACAGATTTCGATGGAATCCACGATCCGTTTCGGTGGAACCCTAGAGTTTGGAATCCGGAATCCACGACTCAGGATCCGAGATCCACTATTCGGAATCCGGAATTTACGGGCTGGGATCTGGAATGATTCCTTAATTTACATAGGGCCAGAACAAGCCGAAGGCAGCCTTTTGGAGCAGTTCAATAGGGCGTGGTACCTCTAGCTTTTAATCCAGTTTTGCATGTTCTTGTGTACTGTTCCCAATGCTCCAATAATGATTGGGATCTTTACTTAATTCAGCTTCCATAAATTCTTAATTTTACGTTTCAAATCCTGGTAAATTTCTATCTTTTATTATTATTGGGGGAAATTAACTCACGAGGGAGCCAGTGAGGTCTTTTAGCCCAAATTACCATATTATGCCAAAGTGGGCACATGTCACATGAATAGGCCATTTCCGAGTTCATGTCTGCCTCTTCTTCAAAGCGAGTCTAAGTGCGAAGTCTTTGTGATGGTAATTAGTTCTACTTTACATATGAATGAAAACTAATTTTCATAAAAAAAAACTTCGCACTTAGACTCGTTTTGAAGAGGAGGCAAACATGAACTCGGAAATGGCTTATTGTGGTGGCAGGCATTAAAGCCTGGTTTTAACTAGCGACGCAAGCAAAAGCGCAAGCAAAAGCACAAGTATAAGCAGCTTATGCTAAGTGAAAACGAACGTCGACATAAACATCGAAATCAACCACGTTAACCGCCACTTTGTTGAAATGTTCAGACGCAGGGAATCTGGAACGAGTGCTTTAATTGGCCAAACGCAACAAATTTCCTTGTATGGTTATGGTGCGTTTGGTTGTCACACGACGCAAGCGAACGCAAGCATATGCGCAAGAACAAGGAAAAGGAAAAGGAAAAATTTTGATCCTCGTGCTTGAGTTGCTAGTGAAAACCAGGCTTAACAAAGGGAACAAACGCAAATCAACAGATTATGCCATTTTTTATCACAGCCTCACAAACGAAATTCGGTTGGTTGAGCATGGTCAAGAGCTGGTGTCACACACCTATAAATCATGAGATTTCCTCAATAAACATCACGCCTTGTATCAGTTCCACAACGCCAACCAATTGAGGTAAGCTAGGCGCCAGTCCAATAGATGAAATTCCAGGATGAGATCTATTTGTTCTCAGACTAGACAAATCGTTGTAGTCATTAGGTGCTCTGGACTCACCCAATCAATTAAAGTAAAGGACATCAGAAAAGTTTTTTCTAGTCCTCGGGATAGCCTGCGTAGCAAGCGTTCCTGTTCAACAGAACATTCCTGCAAACTGGGCGCGCGAAAGTTGGGGCAAGAGACTGTGGGAACGCTTGCAAGAAGACCCCCTATTTTTGAAAAACCCGTTCGCCCACGAACGGGGGCTTCTGATTGGTGCGGCACAGTCACAATGATTGACAGGTGACAAATTCTGGAGCAAAATATTTCTCCTAAGTTCTAGCGTGACAAAGGCAATGGTGGAAGATGTGGAAGGTTTTGAATCGTGTGTCGAAGCTGAGCGAATCGGGTCTCCGGTTTTACATTGAAAAGGAAAAAAAGAACTGTCAAGGCGCCATCTCTTTAACTGTATAGATAAATGGACGTTTTGCCAACAGGATTCGGAAAAAGCTTAATTTTTCAGATGTTTGTCATGATGTGCGGAGTGCGAAATAAAAGAACTTAAAACGAAGAACCGGCTTCTCGAGTATCATCGTGATTTCTCCATTTCAAAGCATAATACGCGATCAAGTAAGTGGTTGAGGTGAATTCTATGGGAATGACAGCCTGTAATTTAAATGAAAATCTGGACTGCTTGGACAATATCCATCAAGGGAAATTCAATATTATTTACGTGTCAGCTGAAGCCGCTATGGCGTTTCCGTAATTCATTAAAAGCAAAAGATTCGATCGTTATTTAACAAAACTTTGGCAGCGCTTATTGTCGACGAAAAGTTTGGACTGAACTGAAGTGAGCTTTTCGCTCGCTTGCAAAAGATACTTTATTTACGCAGGATGAATTAATAAAATGCCTGCGAACTATCAGAATCCACATGTTTCAGGGTCCGTGTACCTTCCGTCCATTCAATTTTCATCAAAATAGAAAATTGAAAATTAGGAATGACAAATCTTGATTTTCAATTTTTGATATTCAGAAAAACTAAAATCATGGGTGAATTCTTAATTCTCCTTTGTTTTGGCCTTTCACATAAAACCTGATTAAGCGACAAAACTCTATCTTCGTATAGATTTCCTTTGCTTCAGATTTAATGAAAATAGAAATGTGACAAGAATGCTAAAATTTCTTAAAGAAACGAACATGCAAAAACCAGTTCCAAAGCTGGAACATCAAACTTCAAAATCAATTTTTGATTTCCTCAAATACGAAAAACAAAAATTGAAAAACCGGACAAACTGAGTGTGAGGGGAGGGGTAGGCAACACCGGACGTGGAAGAATCAAGATGGCGGAAAGCCGGTCGAACCATGCGTACATAGCATAGAGAAAATGTGCGTGGAAAACTGCAGCGACATTTCTACACAACTTCCCACATTATTCTTCGTACATTTTTTTTGTTTGCGTCTATGGGCCTGATTTCACAGGAGCCTTGCTTTATTAAACCCAGACCGAAATATTGTTAAGATAAGCGGTAGGTAGAGGTTTACTGTGAACGCGCGAACGCAACTATTAGCTTCCCATTTTGTGCCTTACAATGAGTTTGCCTGAATTTCAATGCATCCCCTGGTTCATTTGAGTTTTCGAATAGCAATTTACTTCTTGAAGACCAGGGGCCGTTTCTCACAAGTCCCGAAAACTTTTCGGGCCCGCAAAGCCATTTGTGAAACTGTCAACCGCTTGTTCTGGAAAGCCGATCTTTTAACATGTTTTCAAGGTGGCAAAAAGAAAAATAACTGTTAAATTTGACGACTTAAATCCTCTCCGTTCTTGAGATACAAACGGAATTGTGACATACGAAAATGGCCCGTAAAGTTTCGGGACTTTCTAGAAACGGGCCCCTGGCCCCAGTTGTTCAAACGAAGGATAGCGCTATCCGCCCGATAAATCACTATCCAGTGGATAAGTCATAGCGAAACCAGTAGTGCGCTATCCAATGGATAGTGATTTATCCGTTAGATAACGCTATCCACCTTTTGAACAACCGGGGCCCGACTTACAACAGCTCACACGAAATGCATAAGAATGGCTTAATGAGAATGGCATCAAGCATTGTAGTTCCTGTTTTAAAGAAAATAAAATTGATTGAAAGTGTCAGATTTTGTTATTGCGTCTAATTAATGATATAGAAAGGAGGGACCGAGGACAATATCGCCAGCCTGTTCTATCAAAGCATTCAGTCATTTCTTTATGCTGAACAGAAAGAACACTCGAAAAAGTAATGCTTGGGAGCAGAAATAATAATCAATGCGTTGGCCGAATGATATGTGCGAGTCCACACAGCACGGTCGTTATGAGCTGTTTCAGCCAGGTCGTCAAGAAGAATTTTACAATCCCGCGACACAAATGAACCTGGGGATGCAGTGCAATTAGTAGTAAACACTTGCCTCCTGTTCACCTTAAAAATATTTTGGTCTAATTTTAATACAGCAAGGCTCTTGTGAAATCAGGCCAAAAGACGCAAACAAAAAATGTACGAACAATAATGTGGAAGGTTGTGCAGAAACGTCGCTGCAGTTTTCCACCTACATTTTCTCCACGCTATGCATGCATCATCGACCGTCTTGCCGCCATCTTGATTTTCCACTTCCGGTATTGCCGTCCCCTCCCCTCACACATATTTCGTCCCGTTTTTCAATTTTTGATTTTCGTATTTGTCGAAATCAAAAATTGATTTTGAAGTTTGATGTTCCAGCTTTGGAACTGGTTTTTGCAAGCTCGTTTCTTTAAGAAATTTTAGCAAATCTTGTCACATTTCTATTTTCATAAAATCTGAAGCAAAGGAAATCTATACTAAGATAGAGCTTTGTCGCTTAATCATGTTTATGTGAAAGGCCAAAACAAAGGAGAATTAAAAATTCACCCATGATTTCTGTTTTTCTGAATATCAAAAATTGAAAATCGAAATTTGTCATTCCTAATTTTCAATTTTCTATTTTGATGAAAATTAAATGGACGGAAGGTACACGGACCTTTCAGGATCAAGGAAATTCGTCAAATTCTCTGCGTACCTTGCCTGGTGTAAGCTTGAGTCCCATATCATGGATTGAGACAAGATGAAGATAACTACGAAGCCTGTTAAATCTTCTCTTAATTATTGTGAGAAGAAAGCGGCTCCTTTGTAAAGTTATTCGATTTTTTAAAGCACTTTTACTTGCTATTTCATCTACGATTTCGTGACGATTTGACCAAAAACGTACTGTGGATTATCAAACTAGCGAGGAGGTTTGCCTGTAATTTCCAGGAGATTTAGTACGATCCATTTCGTCAACCACTCTGCACCAACAAAATAGCCAGCAAGTCGCACTGAAATCGTCGTTAGTTTTAAACTTAAATCTATTTGAATGGTTTCATGGTCAGTTTTGCTGGAGATTTGCATTTAACGGCCTTACTTACTACCCATCGAACTCTGTACGAGTTTATATGTTTCTAAATTTCGTATTTTACGAGCGCACGGATTGCTTACAAGTTCTGAAAATTGGCTGTTGTTTTCGATAACTTCTATTCCAACCGCTCTGCAAATATCAGCTAGAATTTACCCGTAAGTTTCTTTTCGATGGTTTAAACAAATTCTCAGAAGAAACATAACCAGTCGTACCCGGCTTAGAAGCTACCGTTACAAATTTAACATTTAAAATCACACTGGCAAATTCTGCAGTGCGTTGAACACTCGGTGTTTCCTCCATGCCTCGGTTTGTTTTGTCGGAAGCCAACATGAGTTAAAATGGTTATCTTTTATTGGCTAATTTGTTAATAAGACGTCAATCAGCGTGTGTC
>NC_090885.1:62402862-62412862 GCF_036669925.1 Montipora capricornis
CGAAGAAATCCTCGAGAGAAAGCCGAAGAAGGAGAAGAAGAGAAACTTTCAATCAACGTAAAGCTGAGAGAAATAGAGGGAGAGACAAAACAATTACTTAAAAAGGCGTTTATATCAAGAAAACTGAATTTTAAAATCACTTATGCTCACTTTGTTCAAAATCAACATGATTTCCATCACAAAAAGATGTTTTTCGTGAACTCATTGCAACTCTGGATATCTGTAAAACACTAAGACTGGTACGTTTTGAAAAATGTCCGCATACGGTATCTTGACAGTATTTCTTTGAAAAAAAATCGAGTTCTGTTGAGTTCTATGGATCCTTATGGAGTTCTATGGAGGCCCAAAGTTAAAGGGAACCTCCAGTAAAAAAAAAACAAGGAAATAACCTTTACAGTCAAATCAGTCTAATTTTTTTTCAAAGAAAGCGTTTGTATCCGAAATAAATAAGTTTTAGAATCGCCTATCATTGTTTTCAATTTTCGCGGGTGCCGCCGTCTTGAATAATTGTGACGTGTTACGGTTGCCCTATTGCAATTGGATAAAATGAATAAAAATGACTTACCTCTGGTGTATTTTTGTGCCTTTTGGAGCTTATTTTACCGTTTCGGGAATTCCGGGTTTTCAATGTTCTTCGTCTTAGAACATTGAAAACACGGAATTCCCGAAACGGTAAAATAAGCTCCAAAAGGCACAAAAATACACTAGAGGTAAGTCACTTTTATTCATTTCATTGAATGAACGTTAAATTGAGCGTTTTTTAGGCTTCATAATCTTCGGTATTTTATTTCCCATACAAAGTCTTACAACGCGTTTAAATTCTCAACGGCTGCCTGTAACGCAACACCGCTTTTACTCAAAGGTCATCTTCCACTAGTAATCAATTATTACACGCTCTCCAGTGACGCGAACTTGGGCTGCCTATGGTCGTACGCGTCTTGAGTAAATTTTGACTTTGTATAAACAAGAGTTGGGCGATTGTGATCTTTGTTTTGACTTCGCTCATTTCATTGTCAAACTTTATAACACTTAACAGAAAAAGAAACTTACAAAAACCAGGTATCTTGCCATCATTTGACACAGATGCTTCACTGTTTGGCGAGTAAACATGCCGCGGTAACTTAATCACGGCGCCCGCTGAATTCCGGCCATATTACTTTCGATTTTGCGATTTATTTGAACGTAGCAAAAATCTCCCAAAATGTTTGTCGCTGATCGTAACTTTTTATATTCTATATTCACGGTTCAAAATTAATGTTGTTTTCATGTCGAATATATTTTATTCTCGATCGACCGTCCCGGAAACTTCCTTCTGCTCTTTCTAAAACTGTGTATCAACTGTGTATTTACTTTTGCATCAATATATAGTATTTTCGGTCCGATGCTTCTGTTTTTTGAGGGGTATATTGTTTTGGTCTCCCATCCAGAGACTAACCCCGCCGGACATGGGGGGGGGGGGATTAACTTCAGTGAACTTTAGTATTACAAAGCTGTCAGATGCTCAGAGGGCACGCTTAAACTTGTGGTGAAAAGAAGTTGTGAGGGAACTTGAAAATTATCAACATGTCAGCCCAGAAGCCAATGTTTCTCGCTTCTCTTTTATTTGTTATTCTTCAGAGACTGGAATGCTGTAGTTCAATACCACACAATTCAGTGCCTTCTGATTTTCTGTAACACGTACCACAGGCAACCCAGTGTATGCTTCACGGAAGCATCTCGTTGGATATGCAAGATGTTCTTCAAAATTCCACATATCAAGATTTGGTTATCATTGGAGATTTTAATCTACCTGGAATAGATTGGCTTGATGTGATCATGACTAAAACACCACACGAGTACATACGGGTAACATACGAGTAACATACGAGTAACATACGGAACATACGGATACATACGAATACATACGACTAACATACGACTAACATACGAGTAACATACGAGTAACATGCGCATACACTCGACTAACATACGGATACATACGAATACATACGAGTAATACGAATGTTTTTCTCATAAAGGAAGCTCTAATTATAGGCCTTGCAGGCATTTTTCACGTCAGCAAACACGTACCCGGCTCAGTTTGAGGGGATGTTGATCAACCCCCCAAGGCTTTCGTTAAATTTAGTCACAGTAAAATAAATTCACATGAAGTGCAAAACCCTTAGCTTGCGCTACAAGATGACAATATATTTTGGATGTCGCTTATGTCGTGTGACGTCATCAGATTCGCCATCTTGATTTCACTATTTCAGCTTAAGTTGCCTATGATAAATCAGTGCAAAAAATCAGTGCAAAATCAAGCCAGAAAGCTTAAATGGGGTAAAAGATTATGACAGACCTGCTCTGACTTCCTTACGTGTCTTAAATGTAAACTGGCCTGACAGTCATAATCATCTACGAGAGCAGCATCCAAAATATACTGTCATCTTGTTGCGCAAGCTAAAGGCGGCGAAATACGAGATACAAAAACCCTAAACTTGGCGCGCAACATTATTTCGTTGCAAGTTTGGGTCGATTTCTCCCGTTTTTCACCTTGCATGATCAACTTGTCACGCAACAAAAACATTTGTTGCGGGTTGAAGAAAGTTATTGCGAAAAGTAGAGCGCAGATCTACTCTGAGCAACAAATTTTGGCTTTGTTGCTTGTTTTTCATCAAGCTCACAACTTGTCGTGCAACAAATGTGCTCTTGTACTAGCAAATCAACCACCCAGCGCCCTGCATTTCTTCAACCCGCAACAAATGTTTTTCTTGCGGGTCAAGTTGATCACGCAAAGTGAAAAACGCGAAACATCGACCAGAACTTGCAACGAAACAATGTTGCGCCACAACTTGAGGGTTTTGTATCTCGTCTTTCGCCGTTTTAAGGGTTTTGCACTCCATGTGAATTTATTTTACTGTGACTAAATTTAACGAAAGCCTTGGAGGGTCTATCAACACCACCCCCCCTTCCTCAAACTGAGCCGGGTACGTGTTTGCTGAAGTGAAAAATGTTTGCAAGGCTTATAATAAGAGCTTCATTTAAGAGAAAAAACATTCGTATTACTCGTATGTATTCGTATGTATCCGTATGTTAGTCGTATGTATCCGTATGTTACTCGTATGTTACTCGTATGTCAGTCGTATGTATTCGTATGTATCCGTATGTTCCGTATGTTACTCGTATGTTACCCGTATGTACTCGTGTGGTGTTTTAGTCATGATCGCTTGATGTTAGAGCCACATGCGACTCAGCTAATAATACCCTTCTGATTGACATTATTCAAGATAACTTTTTGACACAACTTGTAAATGAAACAACTAGAGAATGCAATATTTTGGATCTCGTGCTTACGACATCTGCTGAGTTTGTACGCGAGCTAATAGGGAAACTCTTTTCAGACCATCGCTGTTTAACCTTTTATTTGTCCGGATCCCTTCCCCGCCCACGTAAATCAAAGAAACTTGTTTATGTGTGTTCTCACACACACCGTGGCATTGTGCATATTTCGACGACGGGAGTTAGGTATCATCGAGTTGGACTTCGAGTTGGACTTCGAGTTGGACTTCGAGTTGGACTTCGAGTTGCGCTTCGAGTTAATAATTAAAACGCAAGTATATAATTGATAATAATGTATAATTATTATTTATTATTAATGTTAATAAGCCATGTCTAAGCTGGGCGAAGAACAGGAATAGGAATTTGGGGCTATAGACAACCCTAACTAAAAATCTAAACCTACCGCAGCCGCAGAACATTTCCTGTCATCTCCTAACAACACACTGCCGACGACATGCAATTAATACCCATCGAAAAATTCTCTTCCATCCGAGACTCTATCCGTAAGGTCACAGAAGTTTTATTTTGTAATCAAAAAAGGCAGAACAATTGATCCCGATGGTCTGAACATCCACGAAGAATCAGACTGTTCCGTTCGATGCTGTGTGATTATTTTTTAATATAAGCTTATCTACACTGTGTTTCACTGTGTTTCGGGAACACATTACGAAAATATGCTACATATGCTTGAAATATGCTTATTGTACCTGAAGAAGCCTGGTTTGACCAGCCGAAATATCGATATACCTTCAAAAAATTCAACACACCTTGTGCCGCTTTTTGCTGTTATATTCCCCATTTTATATATGAAGCCGATTAGATCACTATTGTTTTAACATATACCAGCAGCATCATCGTTCCGGCCCGGGGGGGGGGGGGGGTGGGACTCCCATATGGAACAGACGGGCATGCTCGTCGGAAATTTTGAATTTAACCCCTAAAGGAGACCATCTGGGCGTGGCTCAAGCTTTTTGTGAACCCTGAAGGAGACCAATCTGGGCGTGGCTTAAGCAAATTTTGACCCCTAAAAACAAGTTAAAAAGAAAATTCTGTGTTTATTTGCGGAACCCGAAACGAGACCTTAAAATATTTGCGATTTGCCCGGAACACCCTAAGCGAGACCAAAATCCAAAATTTACACCCCTAAGCGAGACGACGAGCATCCCCGTCTGTTTCATATGGGATTCTTCCCCCCCGGGCGTTCCGGTTGCTCACTCTAATTTCTGACCGTTTTGCCTACCCGTCAAGATGCAGGTCTGTGCTGTGCAACTCGGACTTACGCATAAGCAATTAAGCCACTTCCTTCAGTTTCTTCTAAATTACCCTTTTGATCCATGATGAAAAGAAGACTTACGTTGTATCGCCACACACCTCCTCTGGCGACGAAGTTATCTCTATTGTTGCTGTTGTTTCCTCGCTGAAAACGGGCATGTTTCAGCGTTAATTTGCATTCGAAAATAAAGTCTTCATAAACTAAATTAAACCTACCGTTCCATTGCCAATTCCACGATGGCCAGCAACAAGACCAACCAGGCTGATGACGAGACCTCGTATCATACCACGTGGGGACCTCGTATCAAACCCGCTTATGCCTTGAAAACACGTGTAATACAAGACGACCACTTGGACAGCGTCACAGTCACGCATCACGCATCCTCGATTTACGGGGCCTAGGACCGTACTGAAGACCTCGGGCATAAAAGCCTCAAAATATTTCCTTACAATGCTAGGCCAAAGTTGAGATGCAAGGTATCTTAACAGAAATGGACACTGCTTCGATTCAAATCCTTTCTCTTCATGAGAGATCGTTGGTTAGCATCATGGATCATGGTTAGCATTTACATTTCAAGGAAAAATATTCCTTGTCATACGAACGTTGGTTTGTGCCCTCCCATAAGCACAAGCGGTCGTTCGAAAAATGTAAGTATCTCGGCGTGCTCTGGTTTTGCGGAACCTACCCTACCCTACCCCTCTATTTCTTTTTGGGGGGAGGGGAGTTTATTTTTATAGTCAACTTTAACTCGAACTCCAACTCGAAGCGCAACTCGAAGTCCAACTCGAAGTCCAACTCGAAGTCCAACTCGAACTCGAACTCGAAGTCCAACTCGATGGTTCGGGATTCCCTTCGACGACAACTTGGATGATAATTGGCAGGCGTGGTTAGATTTATTTTTTGCGGCAGTGGACCAGTGTATTCCGAAGCGGCGACACAACAATAAATTTAATCCCCCCTGGATTTCAAAGGAGCTTCTTAAGCTCTGCTCTCTTTTCAGGAAAGCAAAGCGAGTAAACTCTGATCTCTTATGGATGAGATATCGCACTTTAAATAATTCTGTTAAAAAAGCGTGTAATGCAGCGAAGCGGAACTACATCAATGACCTACTGTAGCTGATGAGCTTGCTACTACTAATAACAATCCCAAGCCGTTTTGGAGCTTTGTAAAATCTATGCCTAAAGGGTCAAATAATCTCGTTTCACTTAATGTGGACGGCGTTACACTTTCAAATGATCTTAGCATTGTTGAAAGTATGAATGACTTTTTCTCCTCTGTGTTTACATCAGAGAATTGCGATAATTTTCCGGAATTTGAATATGTCACCAACAGTAAACTTTCAAACATTCTCTGTAACACACAGGAAGTAGAAAAGATGTTAAAAAACTTAAATATTTACAAGTCGCCTGAACCTGACAGCCTACCACCTCGCATTTTGAAGGAATGTGCGAGTGTTTTGTCATCACCTCTGTGTTTTTTCTTTAACAAATCTTTTTCAACAGGCAAACTGCCACATCTCTGGAAACTCGCTAACATCACACCTTTGTTCAATAAAGGCAATAAGACCGACAGGAATAACTATCGCCAAATCTCATTAACATCTGTAGTGTGCAAGATCGCGGAGAAAATCGTGGCAAAACATAAATATCTTTAACCCGAACCAGTTCGCTTCTTTGGAGGGCCGATCAACGCTTTTGGAGCTTCTTTCTTGTTACGACGATTGGGCGAAATCACGTAACAACAGAAAGCCAACTGACATCGCCTTATTGGATTTTTTCAAGGCGTTTGACAGTGTACCGCATGAACGTCTTCTTTTAAGCTCGAGCGTCACGGTATCGACGGTAGTGCTCTCCAGTGGTTTCGAAATTTTTTGACTGGCCGGATGCAACGCGTCGTGATACGTGTTACTTGCTCGTCCTGGACTCCAGTTTTGTCAGGAGTACCCCAGGGAACAATCCTTGGACCCGTTTTATTTATTTTATATGTAAATGACATTTCATCAGGAATTTCATCAACGGCTAAACTGTATGCGGATGATACCAAGGTTTACAGAGAGATCTCCGACATAGTTAGAGACACCGACATCCTTCAGTCCGACTTATTCCACCTTAGTAGTTGGTCTGAGGCCTGGCAGTTAAACTTAATTGCGAACAAATGTGAAATTATGCGAGTGACACATAATCGCGATAAATCTGTTCCACATTACTCCCTCGTCCCGTGTGGAGAACATTTAAGCTCAGTGAGTACTGTAAAAGACCTCGGCATCACAATTTCACATGACCTCTCGTGGACTTTACACGTTGTTGAGGTAGTCATTAAGGCCAATAAAGTTCTTAATAAATAATAATATAATAATACGTGACCTGCTAATCGCCCTTTCTCGCAGTCGGAGACTGAATTGCTAAGGGCGCGGCTCAACGAGATCGGAACGAAGGAGCTGTGCTCGGCTCCTGAACATGACCCATGGATGACCTCGGAGCACAGCAGCACAGCCTCATGGAATAGGCTGTGAGTCGATTTTGCTGAGGGAGGAAAACCGGAGTACCCGGAGAAAAACCCTCGGAGTCAGGTTGAGATAGACTGAAACTCAAGCCACATACGATCCCGGGGCCGAGAGTTGAACCTGGGTCGCAGAGGTGGAAGGCAGGGTTGATAACCACTAAGCCATCCTGACTCCCTTCTTGGTCTAATTAAGCGAACAAACGGTTATGCAAACAAAGAAATCTTTTCCACATTGTACAAGGCTCTTGTGAGACCAATCCTTGAGTACGCTTCCCCTCTATGGTGCCCTTACCTGGTTAGGAATATCATGGTTCTCTTAGAGAAAGTTCAGAGAAGAGCTTCTCGATTGGCATTAGGTCAGCGAAGGGGAGAGATGTCATATGAAGATCGCTGCGAAATGTTGCGTTGGTCGCAGTTGACTGATAGAAGGCTATATTTTTCTTTGATTGAATGCTATAAACTTGTATTCGGATTGAATAGCCTTTGTTTTCGTGATTTTTTTGAGTTCGCTTCAAAACGAACCAGATCCAATCACAATTACAAACTGCAAGTTAAATCGGCGAACTGTAATTGTTATAAATATTCTTTCTTTGTCAAAATTATTCGCGAATGGAATAACCTGCCTGCCAATGTTGTTGAGATAGGAAATTTAAGACGTTTTAAAATAGCTCTTAAATCACACATGCGTATTTCTTAGGTTTTTACTCATCTTAGATTTTATTCATATATTTTTAACTTTTATTTCTGGAAGTTTATTCACATAGGGTTAACCTCTTAAACTTCCTTTTTAGGGTATTATTATTTGTGTTTTTGTTTATGATACCTTAAATAAAGTATGTATGTATTAGAATAAGAATCTGGGAGACACAACTGTCCTGGCACGCGAATTGGTCGCTTCCGGTTGCCGTCCACGTTTCAAAAACGCGCGTGCTTAAGCTCCCTAAATATTCAAGATGGCGGCGCCCACGAAATTTGAAAGTGAACATAAGTGATTTTAAGATTCAGTTTTCTTGATATAACGCCTTTTTAAAAACAACTTTCGAACAAATTTGTTTGGAACTATTATTTCCTTCGGTTTAAACCAAGTTATTTTTAGATCGGAAGTCTGTTTCCCGAGACGTCCGCGACTATTAAGGTTGATATCATATAGATTTATCTGGCATTGTGTGATGGTTTTCGGAGTTTTATTCTTCATCCAACAAGCCATTAGATTTACTAGAATTGTAGAATCTAGTATTCCGGGCAAATCTGGAACAAATGTATGCTATGTGGTGCTTCCATGAAAGGTTTTTATCAAGTAAGACGCTAAGTATTTAATTTTCCCTATTATGTCACTATTTTCATCTTTATTTCGTAATTCAATATTTGTTGCCTGATTTCGTTTTAGGGCATTTAACAATCATGCAATTAGTTTTCTTAATATTTATCGATAGCTTGTTCAGATCGCAACATTCTTTACACTTAGCCAGCTCTTCGTTAATTAGTTTTTCAAGATCTCGACTTAAAAGGTGATGAGGCAAAGGTATAAGTGTCCAGGGATGGCACTAGGATTTTTCAATCTGAGTCCTGGGACCCGCATGTTCGGCCAAATTGGGGTCCCAAGCATTTCTTGGGGGTCCCAAAATCTTGGTGACTCTCTGCGAGAAAAAGAGTATGTTTTAGATTATGAGAAAAAAAGAGTAACCAACTTGGAATTAATATTGACGCATATGCATATGCATATGCACAGGACCGGCCAACAAAGGCTTTTTCTAGAGCCGTTACATTCATTCCTGGACAAGAACTCTGTTAATGAAAGAGCACCCTTCCCAAGGGTTTACGCATCACTGGTTTCCTACCTTGGGAGCAACGAACAGTGACGTCTTTTGCTGTATATTTGCATTCAGTGACTTGCAGAGTACATTCCTCTGAAGAAGACCGCAGAAGGCGGTCGAAATTTAGTTTTAACCCTTTTAGATGTTTTAAACCCCCTTCTTGGAACTTTAATTATGAGCGCAGATCGCTCCAACAGTTTTACAAACAACAGAATATACTGACAAATCAAAGTAAGTTGTGTGAGTGATTAGTGCCTTGCGTCCTGGGACGCATTAAAATTTCGATGATGCATTTTTTGGATTTTATTTGCGTTAACGCGATCCCTGAGTGTCATCAGCAAAATCCTAAAGTTCACTTTATCAGAGCAGTTAGAAATGTCATTCAAATAAAGTAAGAATAAAAGAGGACCAAGGGAACTACCTTTTGGTATACCACATTTCATTGTTTGTTTTGATGACTTAACGCTATTAAGAGAAACATATTGTTGCCCATTAAACAGGTAACTTATGAACCATTTTAAGGGGATAGCCCTTATGCCATATGTTTCTAAATTTTAAAGTAAGATTTGATGGTTTACATTATCGAAAGCCTTGGTGAAGTCTAGAAAGACTCCGCAAGTGTAAAGATTGTTGTCAATGGCTTTCTTCAAATTATCACTTATTAATTTCTACTATCGCCTGTTCTGTCGATCGGCCTTTCAGTGCGGCAGCCAAACTGAAATTTGTTCAGGATATCATATTTTTCCACTGAGATGAGTTAAAACTTACGAGTAGACAAGCTTCTCAAAGATTTGCGCGAATGATTAAAGTGTAGGTATTGGATGAAAGTTAGATGTGTCAGCTGCATCCCTTCCTTTATCTATAGGGGTTACTCTCGATACTTTTAAGATATCAAGCCTTATCCCTTGAACAAGAGAATAATTTAACACTTCTGTCAGGGCTTCACTAATGTGGTCCACTGCCAATTTTATACATTTGTTGGGGATACCACACACCTTGGGTTTGGGGCCTTCCGGAATGGTCAGTCGTTGTTATCGATGCCGGCCGAAAGGATCACCGTATTTAAATGAATGGTTAGCACCGTAAATTTGCT
>NC_090885.1:62420362-62422862 GCF_036669925.1 Montipora capricornis
TCATTTCAATTACAACAAAGGCCTTACAATACTCCTCCACATCCCCACCCAAGACAATACTGTTTATGAAGAAGCGGTAATAACCGAGCTATCCCTCAACATTGTGTTGGGGAGCTGGAGGGAGGGGGTTGGGAAGGTCCGCAAGATGAAGACTTACTCCATTGAAATAATTGGCTTAGATATGCATGGAGAGGGAAGAAAATTTTGTGAAGGATTGCAGGTCCCTGTCATATAAGTACCCATCAACTTCTCTCTACTTCATGTAAGTTAGCAGCACCAAAAGGCCATGTGTAATTTGAACGCTTTCAGCAGACGATGCATCATCAATACAATGAAAGTGCGTTAAAAACAAAATTCGATTTAAATTGAAATCGAGATTTAAGAGGCTCATACAAGCAAGCGATAACTGTTACTTGAAGGTTGGTGTTTTGAAGAAAAGTCTACCCATAGAGCCCGAAGTTTATCATAAAACGCAGATTTTTGGAACAACTTTCAGGCGTTGAAATAAGTACACGACTCCCGTGTTCCCAAGCTTCAGTTCCGTCGTACATAATTTAGGCTTTCTTGCTCAAATCGGGTTGTACCCCTGAACAATTAGGCTCTGACCGCATACTAGATAACTAGAAGGAAAAGTCGAAATTCTGTTCACCTTCTCCGGCTAGGAGTTGTAATTTCAATCTGCTATTTCCTTTTTTTGGCTTCTTTGCAAGGAAAAATGTGCTACATTGCTGGCTGGGGAACTGAGACACTCAAAGGCCCACCGACGAGAATATTGCACGAGGCTTCTCTTCCACTGGTATCACACGAGCAGTGTAATGACCCATTGTCATACAGTGGGGTTATCCAGGGAGACATGATCTGTGCAGGATACAAACAGGGTGGTGTGGACACTTGTGAAGGAGACAGTGGGGGTAAGTTCAAGAGAACAAGAGAAAAAAGCATTTATGATGAAGATTTTGCCCAAACAAACCTCCAAAGCGTTGTGTGAGGAGCGGTGTTTTTTGTTGTGTGTCAAAAGTGATAAAACGATCCAAGCATTTTGGTATGAGTAAAAACCTTGAGCCACTACTTCTTTAACCAATGAGAACGAAGTGCCCAAAACCAATGGCGACTTGCTCGATCCAATTTTCCCCCTCTCTGAGCTACCTTACATTGCTGACCAGGGACTATCTGAGCTCTTTCAGGTCAAACCGAACAAAGTGTAACGCAAAACCAAGGATATACCTTTCATTCCCCAAAATGCCGTACCTGCTTCCATAATCTTATAAAAGTTGTTCAAACCCAGGCTAGCGGTCAGCTGAAATGCAAAGCCTATATCTGATGTCGCTACCACTCAACAAGGACAAGTCTGCTCCCCCCGTTTTTTCCTGGGGTAGATTGAAATCGCTAATATTTTCAGGTCGGGCACTCCCCCATTTAAAAATATTCGTTAGAGGCCAGATTATTCTGCTCTTTGGGATCAGTTTCTGGGTTCTTTATACCACCCTTTATGATATCAATTCTAGACAGAGTTAATAAAACTCTGTTCTATACCTCTGTAGTAGTATGCCTGATTGCTCTATACAACCAATGATCCGTGTACTGATGCCTGCTTGAGATATCTATGACCTAACAACGAACTTTCTTTTCAAAAGTTTCAACCACTCCTCTTCGTACGTTTTCACAGGGCCTCTGATGTGCCAGGGAGAGGAGGGAAGGTGGTTTTTAACCGGAGTTGCCTCGTTTGGTCATGCGGGCTGTGGTTTACCGTACAAGTATGGAGTCTATACTCGAATTGTGAACCATCTAGAGTGGATTTCACAAATTACAGGCATGGACATTCCACAACCACGCCAAGAGGACATACCTCTTATAACGGAAGGCCAACAGCAGTATGCATGGGGCTGGTAGCCTTCGCCGCCAATAACATCATGGCGAATTGGAAAAACAATCAAAAACATCACCTTTAAACCGGCAATCAGTCTATTAAAATAGACCCACACACTCATGACTCGACACTAAAGATGACATCCGCTTAGCTTGATGAAACGTTGAGTCACAAGCAACAGTCCAGGCTTCTTAGGACTAAACTCATGCTTACGCAGGCAATAAATGCTTTGTTTAGTCTTCGTTCCTACGATATGTTATAATTACCTTTTCGATCTCGGATATTGCATTTCTAGCTTTCTGATTGGCTCGCTCTCAACCTCCGGTTATCAGCTCATATACCGTAATGGCCTTACATGGAAACTCATTGTCTCCGTCCTTTTGTAAAAACTGAGACAACATCCTGTCCTACTGTAAGTTAGACAGTTCAGAATTTAATGGAATTTTCATAAAATGATTGCGCTAAGCGTTGCTAAGCTAATTTTTTTTTTCGCCGGAAAGCGAAATTGCTCTCTGAATGAAGCAAAAAAAACCCCTTTTTTTGTGGAAAGTCTGGATCAATTCCGACTTTTAGAACTACGCGAAAAGGTAAGAAATGTTTTTGTGATGAGCCTGCGTGTCTGACCACAAGGTA
>NC_090885.1:62425362-62430362 GCF_036669925.1 Montipora capricornis
TTGCATACAATTTTCTTCCTTGGCACCATGCAGCACCAAAAAAGATGCCAAGTAGTCACGGTGAACTAGAAGAACTGGATAATAATTTTGGGGTCTCCTTTGATTTCAAGACACCTTTTGTCATCCTCTACGTACTATCCAGTAACACAACCCTTTTAACATAAGAATTTGGTTTTATCAACGGAGTTGATAATGTAAATTGGCCACCGTACAGAGATTCTAAAAGCTGACGTTACGAGGGTTAGCCCTTCGTCAGAGCGAATCCGAAGGGCTAACGCTCGAAACGTCAGCTTTTAGAATCTCTGTAGGGTGGCCAATTTACATTATCAACTCCGTTGATAAAACCAAATTTTTGTATACTACTTCCCCACCGACGCAGCACAACAGTTTCTTTAGAAACTACCCCCTTCATTCTTTTAACATAAGAATTGGGCTCTGTAGTCTTTTCAGGTACGGACGATATACCGGTGGTTCCGAATCACACCCCTTGTTAATAAAATCCGTGGGACGTTAAAGACTCCGAAATCTCGGTTACTGGCAGTAAAACTTGCAATGTAGCCTACAAAGCGGAGTTCACAAAGCTTATATGATCGAGAAGGAAGAAACAGGGAAAATGTGCGCAGACCGCAAATGTAAAGCATGCCGGAATGACACTCAGAAAGGCGATAAAGGTAAGGTGAACTAAAAAAGGCAAGGCAAAAAGAGTGGTCTAAATACTAGTTAGGCGGTTTTTCTATGCCAACCCAGCCTGCCAACAAACTCCCCATTTTCGAAGATGCAAGTGATTGCCACTCGCGATGTATCACGCATGAGTGACGCGCAAGTGGAGGCTCGCGCGTGATATCTCGCTATTCCCAGTCTTAAGAAACCACGACGGCTACGACGACCAACACGTCACTTCAAAATATAACTTGAGCTATCAAGTATTTCACGATCATTCCCTCTTGTTTACCTTCTACATTATGGGTGATGTATCCTATAACTAAATTGGTACGGACGGATTTGAAATGGACCATAATAATCTTTGTCTGTCCCCCCAAATTGTACATAAGCATTGTTTCCAGTTTCTAACAAAAACAATGCTCATGCAAAATTTGGGGGGACAAACAAAGAGTATTATGGTATTTTCCGAAGTGGCCTATAGAGCGAATGTAGATTCGCTGATGTATGCCCACGTTGGATTGTGACTAAAACACCCCACGAGTACATACGAGTAACATACGGGTATTAAGCCTAAGCGCTCGTTTCAGTGATGAGGCCTAAACTCTCTTTTAACATTTTAGCTTTCATTTTACGGTTCGGTTAACTACACTTTTAACGAGTGCGTGTGAAGAAAATAGCACTCGTTTACTGATTAAGCCTAAGCGCTCGTTGCGGAAATTAGGCCTAAGCATTCTTTTAACATTTTAGCTTTCAATTTACGGTTTGGTTAACTACACGTTTCACGAGATATGCTACATATTACTCGTATGTACTCGTACATGATACTCGTATGTATTCGTGTGGTGTTTTAGTCACGATCACCTCGTTGTTGTCAAAACCTTAAAACCGGTCAATTCAAGTTGTTGTTTCACGAGTACGGGAAAACGTGTACAAATATGTGTGTCACACGTGCAGCACGATCATTTTTTTCTTTTAAACAATAATATCACTTGTTTTTGGCGTTGTCGTTGCCGTAGCCGTTGTCGTTTCTTAAACTCCCTACTTACCGGACTGCGGATACCATCCACAATAGCAATGATACCCGGGTATCTGTCGTAGAGTTCACCGTACAAGCTCATTACGTCCTCAACAGACTTGAAAGTGTTGGCCGTTATCTCGTACTTCTGTTTCTCCTAAAACCGAAGAAAGCGTCCACGTCAGACAATTATGGAATCACAGTCAAAGTACAAAGCACAAAGCACAGCAAAGCATTGAAAAAATATCACAATATCGCCTGCGTGGCTAACAGTTTCGTCAGTTTTGGAGAGGGGAAATATATCCTCAAATCCATGCTATTTCTTTTTTTTACCTCCTTGGTCATATGGCCAGCCTTCCCTATTACCTTAGGAAGGCTCTATCGTTCAATCACTTAAAGCGATTACTTTCCGTAAGAGAAACAGCATTCATGGAAGCAGGTTTCGTTCACATCGTGCTATAGTTGAGATATTTATTGTTTGCGTATTGCCGATATATAAATGCGTATTCCAGTCTATTAATTTTTATGTGCTGTTCTGGTGAATAATGACTATGTTTAAATAAAGAAAAAAGGATTAAACACTTGAAACATTCTCATTCCAAGAGACCGAGATTCTTTCAATCAGCACCACCAATACCTCAAAGGTACCTCTGGTTTGTACTACTGTTTCAAATTTCTGAAACTGCGCAATAAAGAGCCGAAAGAGACTCTTTGGTTTGGACAACAGCCAGAGGTCGTTGTTATCTGTCAGTAATCAAAAGGATCGTGGGACGAGAATCGACTTGGTACGATTCGTGTCGCCGCACTTGCCTGGTCATAAAATTCAGAGGCAGCGCAGTTGAGAGCGAGGTGAACGTCTACACCTAAACTATACCCACAGGCACTAACAGCATCTTGCACCAAGTCTAACGCCAGTTCGGGCTTGTCCAATGAAGGGGAGTAACTGCCATCGGCTGTCACGCAACGACCAGAGGGCTGAAAACCAGACAAACTTAAAATGTTATAATGTCATTCTCTTATTTTAAATGCCTCTCGTGCAGGGTACGGTTAACGGTTTTTTTCAGACCTAGCTCTGTCGTGTTGTTTCCTCAAAAACTTTGCTCAACGCTGTCCCTCCTCACCCAGGTGTATAAATGAGTACCAAGGACATACTGCTGGAGTAAACCCTGCCATGGACTGGCATCCCGTCCAGGGGGAGTAGCAATGGAGTGTTTTCACGTGACGTCACGGCGGGCATGTTGATGTAACTAAACAATGGAACGGCAGCCATGTTGGTGAGCTCTATTATCATGTAAACATTTTCTTTTGTTTCGGTGTTAAAACAAGGTTACTGATCACGTCAGTGAAAACACTCTCGCATGCGTCATGTATAGAAACCGGGATAAGCTCCGGCAAGTATGAGCCTCAGTGGCTACGATATTTATTTGATTAAGATAATAAGTTTTAAATTTATCGCACCATCCTACAGTATAAGGAGCGCTGATTTGGGAGACTACAGCACGTGCACTTTGTGAGAGATTACATCCAGTTGATCTTGGACTTATACCAGTTTAAAATTTATCCACATTAATGATTTTTTTTTAAAATATCCGCTTTCAGCAGCTTTCTAAAACGAAGCAAAACATAATTTTCATTTGTTCAAAAGACTAAAAGGGATAAACGATGAATTTTTTACCGATAGTATCTTTAGTTAGTAACTAAACTATACAAAAACGAAACGAAAGCTTAATTCTTGGATATAATTAAAGCATTTCTCGACTTTTTGCTCTAAAGCCCTTCGTAACTACAACTGAAACGACCTGAAGGACTGGCATAATAATTCGCTTTTAAAGGATTCCTTTAAACGTTCTCAGTAACGATTTATTAGTTCAGTCTCAAAGTGAAGAGAAGTTCATACGACAAGAAATTTCAAAATTCTTTCGCTTTCCTTGTGAGGTTCCTTTTCAACGATGATAATTCACTAATCTTGTAAAACAGGTACCTGTGATCACGCTGGTGTGAAGATTCGTTTAAAAAAAGCTCCAACGCTTTTTACGTTATTGTTTCTTCATATTGTCCGCTTTTACTTATTCTAACTTGTCTCTTAATTTTGAGAACTAAAATCCAGGAAGTTTCTTTAAGTTTCGTCAAAACGCAAATTTCTGTCCGGGCTTGCCGCAAACGCGATGCTTTATCTCTCCCATGTCTGTCACACCCTCTACGTCACGTTTTTCAGAACCTGAGAATATTTTTTCAACGAACACACTCTAACAAAGCGGTTTAACGTTCGAAAGGACACCTGCATTTTCGAACACGTTTCCCTTTTAATCTTATGTGAAAGTCCTCTCTTAAAGTTTCAGCGCAGTTTCTTTAGGTAATGATGTGAGCAATATGCAAAAACGTATAAAAGCGTATAGGTTGCGGTCTAACCGCGTAAGCCTACTGGTTTGGATGGGACTGAGTCGATAGAAATCGAAAGCTGATACCGGTTCGTGCATTTTTTTCGAAGAAATGTAGAAATTTTTCCTTACGTCACAAACGTTTGCATTTATCATAAGCACGTGCGCGCTTGGATTGCGTGGCAATCCTCAATACATTAAGGACGTTCGCGCCAAAATCTTCCTATGGTGAGATTTTCTTCATTTCTCGCCTAGATCAGCCGATAATCACCTCGACGGACAAAATGGCTGCCAGTAGTCGTTTTGCCACTGTAAGTGAAGATGATTTTAGCGTTGAAATGTTGTTTTTTTCTCTTTTTTGAAATAATCACCTGTGTATTTATACTAAAACAATTATTCGTTGCATGGTGATACTGGTAGTTCCTTTTAAAACAATTGGAATGGAATGCGGGGGAGGGAATTAAGGAAACGTGAGGTCTACCATGAAAAATTGCTTGGAATCTAATTGTCCTGATCCCAGAAATGCGGCAGATGCTCGAGGGGTCGAGGGCACAGCGGGAATTAACTAGGCACTGTGACGCAGTCAGTTCATCAGCAATAAGAGGACAGACGCATGAAAATGACGTCGGTTTGTCTATTCAAAGTTGTTATACACGTTACTTTAAAAACATGCATTCAATTTGAACTTAAGTTCGTAGGGTTATAATTACATTACAATTAAAAAGCCCCTTTTAATTTACGAAACGGTTCGTCCACGTGTTTTCCAAACTTTCAGCCACTAGTCTACTCGATCACTCCCGCTCACTTCTCTTTGAAGTTTCATGATGATTCGGAAATAAATGTGCCTTCTTTTGCCGGCCTGGAATTTTTTCCTCGGCGTTTTTGTCGCCATGTTATTTTAACTGATGCTTGAAAAATATGTATGAAAGTCAAGTAGACTAGTG
>NC_090885.1:62442862-62450362 GCF_036669925.1 Montipora capricornis
AGCTTTATTGATAGATCCCCCTCCCTCCCCCTTGGGAGATTCAGCACGTCCACTGTTGTAAAAGCCAATCAAAACAAAGCTATCTCAGTGTCAAGGTGTAGCTACAGCGGAACGCTTAGAGTTTATTTTTCTACTTAGTTATGCCACATTATTTACTTTAGTTCATCTTGTTATGATTTAACATTTTTTAAGGAAGGTTCAATTAATTTACGTCACCCTCCCTAGTTCTTTTCACCATTTCCAGAATTTTCTAGATTTTTCTAAGGTTTGTACTGTCGCAATTAAGCTATCGCGCGTACTGTAACAGTGAGTCTCACGATAGAGTACGCATCAACCGAAAGGGTTTTGTTTTAAAAGGTACAAGTTTCGTCAAGGTAGCAGTTGTAACCAAGGTCGCAAGTTTTAACCAAGGTTGCAAGTTTTATCAAGGTCGCAATTTGCCTTTATTGAGGGTGTGTCGCGTTTCAAGTTGCATGGTGTCCACATTTCGGATGACCTCACCTGGGCTGCCCATTGTGATGCGATAATCAAGAAAGCCAACAGACAAATCTACGTCTTAAGAGTCCTGAAGAAATGTGAGATTTGTTTGTAAAATTGCACCTCCCAACCCCCTTTTCCCCCTGTTATCAAGTAGAGTAGAGATAGGGGATACTTAGTATAATCTCAGAAGGAATACCACCGGAGTAGTTAAGCCGTGTAATACCGAACGTTTTAGTCAATTCGTTACTTGTAGGTATGCTAATCTCCTCCCACATTAGAGGGATTAGTATGTGGGGATTA
Organism: Montipora capricornis; assembly: GCF_036669925.1. Taxonomy (NCBI): domain Eukaryota; kingdom Metazoa; phylum Cnidaria; class Anthozoa; order Scleractinia; family Acroporidae; genus Montipora; species Montipora capricornis. The sequence goes on from NC_090885.1 coordinate 62,443,643, forward strand.
TTACATGTAATTTATATTTATATTTATAATTATCGTAATATTTAATATATCTTGATATATTGACTTCGTACTAATTAATGTATTAGTTGCTGACCCTGCCTGTAATTCAGTCTTTAAACTGCCAGAGGCAGAAATAAACGAACTTGATTTGATTTGATTTGATTTGTAAACCCAAACGAAAGCCGCATACAGTAATGACTGCGGGCTTGTTACTACAGTCACTAATAGAATAAAAATAGACAAGGGATGAAAGCGATTTCAGTCAAATTTTGAATCGTCTATAAATCGCTAAAATTTGGATGAAAATGCCTTATTTCCAGCAGTTGGTGTGGAAACAATATTCTCTTCCCATTCGTAAAAAGAAATTAACCAGAAAGCGCGTGAAATTCAACTTTCGAGGAATCATTTTCCAAGCGTTTAACATTCGATTTCGTACAATGAAGACCGGAGGCGGTGACGGAAATGCGTTATCAATTCTTACCAACTTCTGAAGAGAGATTTGTTTTCCACTTTGAATTTTTTGTTCTCTCTATTTTCCTGGTGCTAATGCCGTTTTTCTCGAAGAAAAGTTTCCATGTCGGTGCAAAACCGGACGATCAGCTGTAAGTAACGGTTGATTTCACTTCCTGTCAACATCCGGTACGGCAGCTGGAGCTCAACTTCCGTTTCGGTCACCGGTATGTTACGGTTCACACTGAACTAATCGCGTGGTGTTAAGTTTCATCCCTTGTCTCTTTTTGTACTCTCGTTTGTGTGTAGTCTCATCACCTACGGTGATTCAGATCAACAAGATCGATTCGCGTTGCAATTGTACGGCGAATTTACCTGGAAAAACGGTCAAATAAGACTCCTCTGCTCCTTGTGTAAGTGTTATCGTTTGCGCATAATTCTTTGTTTATATTAGTTTGGCGTACAATGCTCTTGCCAATGTTACTGCGTCTTTAACTATATTTTGAGCAATTAATTCACGGTTGCTTTAACATTAGTTGTAACCGTATTTTTTAATTGTAACGTTTTGTTCAGTGATCAAAATTTGCGTAATTTATCCGTAGCGTTTTCAAAGTGTTCATATTTATTTCAGCTTTTACGGTGTTTGTAACCAAGGAAGAAGATTAAAAAGTTACAAACAGCAGTTTGAAAACCTTTCGAAAGTCACTAGAGCTATACATGGGAAACGTGATACTAATCGCGGGAAAAACCTGCTCCTAAAAATAAAGTTACTCCGGAAAGGGTTGACTCAAGGAAATAGCTGAGATAGATGCTCCCACTGGTGAGCTCCTGGTCCTACCCAAGGACGACAAACAAATGGCGATTAAATTTCACAAAAACCACACTCCAGAAAACGAGCATGACGGCAATGGAGAGATATTATACAAAACACTAACCAAATGAAGATGACGCCTGCTTAAAATCTCGTTGCTATTCTCGAGGAAGTTTTTTTTCGGTAAAAACCTCTCATCCCTTCAACGATCGATCCTCTTTTGGGTTACAGTCCTTCCCCGACAGGTCACGCAAAAACGTGACAATCGAAATTTTTCAAGACCTTTGCAAAATCACATCGATTTTACTCGATTTTAGTATGTTTGACCCGTACAATAAATTCGAAGTCCAAACTAAATTGCATATTTTCTGTGTAAACCCGCAATATCTTTCACCAAATCTGGGCCTTAGTCATTCAGTGTATTTGCTTAATACTCTCTGTGATTAATGAACATCATATGGTTCAGTAAGAAACCGTAAAATTTACAACTGCTAGCGCTAAAGCTTAGACATGCGCAAAACAGTGAAACTGTCCATTTAACGCGAGTCAGCTGTAGTTATCAATATGGCGTTTGGAGTGACGAATTCTGCGAAGTATGATGAAGCTTTGAGAACCGTTCTGGAGGGATTGAAGTCCTAAGGAATATTTGAACTTAGTTAAGAGCAAAAGCAGGTTTTTTCCATTTTTCGAAAGCTAAAGATACATTGACTGTGTTTCCAACGGGACATGGTAAGCCCTTGATTTATCAAATGGTGATTCCGTCTCGTCATCATACGCACTACGAAGTGACATGACTTCTTGTGCTACTAATGGCTCGGCAGAACCCCATCACACTTCAACTTATAGGTAAGTCTCCTTTGATTTTAGATTCTGTTGGCGAAAGAAATGAAGTTAAAAGAGACATGCATGTGTAACGTAACTCGCGCATGCTCGATGCAAAATCAAACGGTTCGGCTTCTACGGATGATCCTAAGTCCTCTGGATTTTGACTTGCCTTAACCCCGTACGTTCCTCGGAAGAGTTTTTCTTCCGCTTCTGATTTATTTTCCATGATGTCCTAGTGCTAGTAGTTTATATCCCCGAGCATTGAACATATACAATTGTTAAGAATCCCAACTGGCGGGAGGCAAACCAGTTGGCTATTTTACAAGTGCACCAGGAAGTTGAACCAGGGACTACCTGAACCAAATTCAGTGAGTAGTTAGAACGTGGTCTTGAGCCCGGGATCTCCGGATTTCAATTTCGCAGTTCCAACATAAGAAATTTCATCGCTTTGAGCTATAAGCTATGAATACTATTTCGGTAACAGTTGATACTTCAGTTGCCCCCAGGGCGACGAGCTCAAGGCCGTCTTGGAAGACGATTTTTCGAAGACGATTTGTCCGTCCAGACGAACAAGGCGCCCTAAGTCTGACCTAAATTTAAGTTAAAGGAACAAATCGAACATTTAACCACCGCGGGGAAATGCAACTAGCGATGAAAGTGATGGTTTATGGGAAGGTCTTAATATGGCGGGAGGAAAGGGTTAAGACTAGAAAGGATCCTCCAAATAAGGTGAGACACTTCGTGCCACATATACAGGTTTAACACTTGGTGACGTTACGTGGTAATACCTGACAACCTGGCCCAGGTTGCTCGAAGCATGGTTAGCGCTAACCAGCGTTAAATACCATGGAAACCTATAGGTTTTGATACCTCTTAACCAACGGTTCGCGCTATCCCGGCTTTGAGAAACCGGCCCCTGAGTGTTAACCCGCTTTGGCAGATAAACAACACAGAGAATAACTGCTGGGTTAGGCACTGATCTCTAGTGATTAAGCACTGACTCCAAATGGTTGGCTTTCATAAATTGTTCCAGTGACGCCACATTCAAACTTCGTAACATTTTATCAAGATTGTTTGGTACTTTATATACACAAAACCAAATGTCTTATGTCATGCACCTTATCCTAGTCACGACCAGAAGAAGGTTGCGGCGAAAGGCAAGGTAACCAAGCGATACCTTTTGCCAGTCTTCATCCGCTCAATGTCGGTCCATTGCCCGTCTCTTATGAATTTACGCCGGACAATACTAGCGAATTTGGTCGTCTTGAATTTAACGATGGGACGATTTGTCCGTTAAGACGCTTTCTTCGTCTGCTCGTGCGAAAACGGCCAATGAATTCAGATACCTTCCTCGACAATGTTTCTGTGTGTGGCGCGTATAGAGTATTTTCACGTGACGTCACGGCGGCCATGTTGGTGTAGCAAAACAATGGAAAGGCGGCCATGTTGGTTTACCCAACTAATTCTCCGGGAATTGAGCTCTATTGTCATCCAAACGTTTTCTTTTGTTTCGGTGAAAAAACAAGGATACTGATCACGCGAGTGAAAACACTCCATACCTCAGTGCGATATTAAAATGTGAGCCGGTAGGGAATAAACAAAAAACAACAAAATGCGATCGCTTTGACTAAAGCTGGTTAAGCGTCCTGTAGTGTTTCTTTTTTTAAAATAATGTTTCACGGTTAATGCTGCCAGTGAATTGTAATTCTCATTCTAATTCTAATTGTGTGATCTGCAAAAGGCACAACCAATCACCGCAGATGTGCAAATGACACCTGTTAGTGTTCAAATATGAGACAAGGTGCAAGTGTTAAATAAATAAATAGCGATAAAAATGTTCTGGGGTAAGCTTTTTTTTTAACATGGCAAGAATTTCTTATGATGGAATTGCCTAGTACCTTGTCGTCGTTTATTTTATATATAGGGTGGAAGTTGTATGGCTGACAGGCCAGACACTACTTTCAACATCATTGTAAGTCGTGTCACTTTCCTTCTTTTCTCGAGTGTTGGCCATTTCAAATCATTTAGAATTTTCGTGACAGTCCCAGGAGTGGTGCTGTATTCATTAATGCTCTTATTTCAGCTATCAACAATTTGATAACTCTAAATTATTGCTCCTAGAGCAAAATATCTCCCAAGAGCACACGGGCAAAAATTGACAGAATTAACTAAAATGATTTCCACAGTGCTTTAAAAATCGTTTAGTGAGTTGTAGCCGCCCAACAGAATATTTATTCTATGCGGCTTTTCGTCTCGTCCGAAAGTTCCAGCAATCGTGACAGGTCTGAGGACTGATAAAAAAAACCCCTTTACATTACGTAATCGTCCTTTTTTGTCCGAAAATTTTAGGGGATGTTTTCTTAAAGTGTGGTTCTCAAACAAACTCTAGCGAAAATGATAGAACTTATAAATTGACAAACAAATTGATGTCAGTTTTTCATGCGTCTGTTATTGATCATGAATTTCGTCATAACATTGTCAAAGTAGCTGTGGATCCACGGGGCGATAGCCGACAGACGCATGAAAAACTGACATCAATTTGTTTTTTACAATAACAAAAAGGCAGAGGGGTCAAAATTAAGTCAAAACACTACGAGAACGGGAGTCAAAAATGCGAGAAACTTCAATCTGACGCGAGCAATATTGCGTCATTATCGCACAATTTAAAAATTTATGTGTCTGTCCGCTTATTGACAATAGAAATTAGCCAATGAGCGCGCGAGATTTTTGCAGTCACTGTAAAAAGAATATTCAACCGGTCGCCATTTATAAAAGTGGTCTGTACTAATTATCTCAGTCTGTGTTGTGAATAAAAGTAATAGGGAGTTTAAGAAAGGGCTACAGCTACGGCAATGACAACGCCACAAACAATTTTTTCCGTGTTTCCATAGCCTCATCTAAACACGAGGGGGACTTGGGAGAATTCGACACAGTTAAGCAAACCCGAGACGCAGTCGACGGTTTGCATAACTGTCGAGAGAGAGAACAACTTCCCCAAATGTTTAGATGAGACTATGGAAACACGGAAAAAAGTCCTCTATTGCTTTTATAAAATATTCTTCAAAGATAATTCGACAAATGAAAGAAAATGTTGGTTTTTTCTTTACTTCTTGATTGAAACAGATTTTCTTGATACACGCTCATATTTCCTACCAGCCAATCAAAACGCGCGTCTGACAATACCTAACCAATCAAAATTTGCGTTATGTCACAGCCGTGTTTCCATACTCTCATGTAAACACAGGTATTGACCAATGAGAGTGTGCGTACAATCTTAATTATTTTATAAAATACCATTGGTTAAAAAAGGCAAAAAATCGTGCTGGACGTTTTAGCGCATAGTTTTGCGATACTATGCATAAGAACAACGTGAAATCACCAATTTGAGGCTTTGACAACGGCATGAGCATACCAATTTGAACCTTTCATTTTCTATTTTTACTGTGAAATCGCTCGCACCCTATTTATTTTTAGGATACGCCCACATTTTACGACGCGAACGAAGTGAAAAAGACGCTAGAGCACAGTTTTATTTTGAGGGTGATGTTTTCGTCGACGTTGCAGCAGTAGATCTTAAAGGCCTTCGTTCATCCTACAAGAATGACGTGCCGTGGAACAATTTTCATAAATGAAAACCCCGCCAAAGCTGAAATTCATCCAATCAGATCGCTACGATAAGCAATGCGAACTTTTCAATTCACCATTTTTGCAAATCCCATTGTTTGCAATTTCTTCTGGGACATGAAGATGTCCCACGAGAAATCGAAAGCAATGCCTACGCAAAATTTTGGGGGGTAAAACAAGGTGTATTATGGGATTTGAGAAAGTAGTGAAGACAAAATACAAACGGTCAATAAGCCTGTCGGTTGAAGGTGGGCTTTTAAAGGGTTCCTTCTGCAGGTACCGGAGCACAGATTACGTAAAACAAAAGAAACAAAGAAAACAAAACAACTCCAAATAAAGACTAGTCCCAAGTGACCAAAAATACAATGCTTTCCGGTACATGCAGAAAGACCCTTTAAAGTCCCTAATTATAAGTGACTTTGCTACGGCACTCAACATGGAAAAATACACCAAAGAAAAGGCACAGTACACGCACGTCTACAGCCTTTTCGAAAACTAGAAGGGATGGTACTTTTACTTTAAAAAAACGCCAGAAGATTGGAAGGGAGACAGAACAATCTGCAGTGGGTATGAATGCGTGGATGGAGACATCAATTTGTACATACCGAGCTCATGGATGTTCCAGGCTGAGATACAACGAGAACTTCTTTGATAAGGTTTTGTTTTCCAGCAGCAAGTTTGCCGCTCGTCAATAACGCCATCATTGGAATCGGTAAACTAAGCTTGCAACCCATCTGCAATGAAATGCCACATGCCAAAAAAATCAAATTGAATATAAGTCTTTCCAATTTCCTATCCTACGGGAAAACAACCTTCAGAGAGAGCTTGCGGGCGGGCTAAAATACTCAATAAGTTCCAAAACATCTCTTATCCGTAGGCTCGTTACAGTGCGACGCGCCTTACCGTGGCCACCTAAAAAAGTTTTTTACAAATTGTCCGCCAATCAGGATGTGTGAATTTGATTGACAGTCACGCCTCCTTGCAAAGTTCGCACAGTTGCAAGTTGAACA
>NC_090885.1:62455362-62495362 GCF_036669925.1 Montipora capricornis
GTCTTTGCACGAGCTCCTCATGGTTGCATTTGCTTTCTCTTGCTTGCTGGCCTCTTGCAGGGCCATTTTCCTGACTTCTCTCGCCAGACCAATAGCAGCCGTTCCAGTGGCCATCGTCATTAGCAATTTGGATTCAACATTCGTTTCTGTTCTGTCTGGCATTGGTGTGGTTTCTCACTCGTCCGCAGAACCTTTGCTCGTGCCAACAAGCGCCTCGGCAGAGCCTCCACTGTCCTCGCCCACCGTGCCAGATCCTGCCCTTCTGGCTGCATTCGTCAACACTGTGAAATCTACTTTGGATGCAGCTGAACCTTCTGTGGTGTCTTCTTGTCCTTTTTTGCCAGGGTCCGTGCTGTTGATGACATCTTCACTCATTTTGTTCCTTTGCCATCTGGAGCCTTTTCTTTCTGTCAGGTGGACTTTGGCTCTCATAGAGCGATGTTTCTTGCCTCTGGATCTGGAGTTCCTTCGTCTTCTGTCACCTTGTTTACTCCTTCAATTCCAGGTAGGGCCGCGTATGTTGTTCCTTCATTTGCTTCAACATTAACGACTCCGCACCTTTCTGATTCAACCCCATTTATTTCCATTAGTTCTAGCTTAGGTTTCATGCCCTCCAGAGCTACATTGTAGCCTTTCATCACCTAGTCTCCTGGGTTACCCCTTCAACAGCCCTCGCCGTTAGTCCGGGATTCTTCAAACAGGAGAAGAATTTTGTTTTTGTCTGTTTTGATCTGCTCCACTCCCCATCCCCTTACTCATTCAGTCTTTTATTTCTTCCTTTGTTTTCTTCCTGCAGCTTTTGTGCATTCCCTCCTGTTTCATCTGTGAGCCCCCTGAACGCAGCTGAATTTCAAAGACAATTAGCCAGCCATCCAGATCAGGGACATGTTTACGTGATTCAGGGCATGCCGGAAGGCTTTAAGCTAGGGTTCCAGTCTTCTTCCAGGCTCAGATCCACCAAAGAGAATAAGCCTTCTGCTTCCCTCAGTTGATGAATACTTGGCTCACGAGGTTTCGCTTGGCAGGGTGGCAGGCCCATTTCCTTCTCCCCCTCAACCTCATCTTCATATTAACAGTTTTGGTGTTATCCCAACGAGAGAGCAGTCTGGCAAGTGGCGCATCATCGTTGATTTGTCTTCCCCTTGGGGTGATAGTGTCAACTATGGTGTTGATCCCCAGACCTTTACATTGCAGTATAATTATTACAGTCAATCACATTTTGAGCATGGTCGCTGCTCGTGGCCCCGGGGTTGAAGCCGCATACTGTAATATTGCTCCAATGATCATTTCCTGGTTGGCATGAAATGGCAGGATGAGTTTTATGCTGACTTCGCTCTTCCCTTTGGCCTTCGTTCTGCCTCCTTTAATTTCAGTTTGGTCGCTGACATGGTCGAGTGGATCTTGCTCCATGTGCACCACGTTACATTACCTAGATGATTCTATCACGGCAGGCCCCCCTCACTCTTCTCAGTGCGCTCACAATTTGCAGATTGCCAAGGCAGTTTGTCATCAGATAGGCATTCCCCTGCACCTCACAAGTGCATAGGTCCAAACTGACTGTCTTAGGTATTGAGGTGGACTCTGTCGACCACATAGCACGTTTCCCTAGTAATACACAATGCAAGTTGCTTGCTCTTAAGGACATGGTTCAGTCCAGGCTCACATGCCACTGGCGTAAACTGGAGTCACTCGTTGGTCATTTGCACCATGCAGTCAAGGTGGTGGTGACCGGGCGAACCTCCCTCCACTGTATGACTGACTTATTGCGCTGCTTCTGCCACAAAAACCAACCAATCTGCCTCAACAGGGAATTCCGTTTGGACCTTGATTGTTGGCAGCATTTTCCGTCTTCCTGGAACGGTATGGGATTTTCGCTATTTCCTGGCAGTCTGCATTGCTGATCTTGAAATCTCCTCTGATGCCATGGTGCCCTTGGCTTTGGTGCCCACTTCTGCAGCCTGTGGTTTTATGGCTCACGAGCTTCTTTCCAAGCCTTCAAGTCAGTTGCCAAGAAGAAGCTCTCTCCAGTAGTTATTACTGCCCACCTGTGGGATTCATTCTGTTCCAAGATGCACACGCTTTTTGGCTTCGACAATCTGGCAGTTGTGTTCATTCTGACATGTAGAACATGTAAGGTTCCTGTTGTGATGCATCTTCTCCCTGATTTTCTCTCATGCGCCGCTTGATAGAATTTTTTCCTTTTCTACTGCCTATGTTCCAGGCATTTGAAATCTCTGTGGCTGACGCCACTTCTCGTTTCCCATGACAGGACTTCCAGCATCTGGTCTCAAAGGCTCAAGCAGCCCCTTGCCCAGTTCCTCAGCTTCTCCTGGACAGAAAAAATCTTCATCGTTACAAGAAAGGTTTCATTTCTTCCTTGCCCATGGCTTAGCAGTAGCTGAATCTACCCACAGGTCTTACAGCTCTGGTCAGAAACGCCATCATGAAGTTTGTTGTCTAGCTGGTAAACCTCATCCCAAGGCTCCTCTTGCCCTGCCAACGAGTGGACCCTTTGTCTGTTTGTGTCTTCTGTTGTTGACTCTATTCAGCATTCTTCAATCAACTTTATCTACTGGCGGTTCGTTCTCTCCACATGTCACAGGATTTTCCTGACCCTTCGCTCAATTTTCTCCATCTCCAAAAAGTCTTGAAAGGTATCAAGGCTTCCGGGCCGCCTCTCTCCTTCCTCCTACTAACCTCATTATTATGCCGGTCATCCACCAGTTGTTGCATCTCACTTCTTTTGATCACTGTATGTTTTGGATAGCTTCCACCTCACTCTAATCCTAACCCTAACTCCTTCCATGCAGGGTGCTTCATCCACATTGGTCGCACGTGACCCCCTTTGTGTGCACTTCAGGCAATGTTTGCATATCTTGCATAGAGTGGTGCCCCTGCTGGTCCTCTGTTTCTCCTTCAGACTGGTCTCTGGCAGATACTTCTTTGTGCTGGCATCACAGGAAACTTTTTCAGTCACAGCTTTGGTTAAGTTTTACTAGGTGGCCTGACCTTCATCAAACCCTGTTCATCTGAGCTTGGTGCCCTCGTGGTTGAAGTTGTTGGAGTTGTCACTTACCTGGGGGTCAGTTACCTGGAGGCAGTTAGGTTTGGTGGCCGCTTGCCAGGTTGTCATGGATGCCTCTTTCTACCTCAACAGACTTCTTCCCGGGCTCCACCAACCTGTAAGGAATCAGCTCCGAAGCTCATCTATTGTTGACAAGTTTTAAAATTTTAAAATGTAAAACTTTAGGCAAAGTTAAACTTGAGACAATCCTACTCAGTCGCCCCTTCCTGGACTGGTTAGAGGGTGGCCCTGGAATCCTTGCAGTGGAATTTGCTTTTGCTTGCTGGCTGGCCTGTCTGCACAGCCATTTTTGCTTGCGAATTATGCTTTCCACGCACTTCCTCCCTTCTTGGTAAGTATCTGGTTGGTAAGTACTCCACTGATTGCTTCAGTGTGACAATGCCACTGATTGCCTGATCGCTTGCAGGGTTACCATTGATACCTCCTTCCTCTTCGATAGATTTCTTCCCATCTCAACCAACATGTAAGGACCAGCTCACAAGCTCATCTATTGTTCATGAGTTTTAAATGGAAACTCAACGATTTGCATTGCCTGGTTGACTGAAGAGGCTCTAAGTAAGTCTATATTCCTCATGAAGTTCTTAAAGCTCAGGATCGAAGAAACTGACTACAGTTCTTTTCCCTTTATTTTTGAGAGGGTTTCAGCCTGTTAGACTGCTGCTGGTCTGCGGGCTCTTCAATCTCACGAGCTTAGTGCACCTCAAAAATGTCAAATGCAACTATAGATGTTTCAAGGTGTAATGTGTGGCCTTGGGAAATATGATAGGTTGACTGCTTGGCTTCCAGTGAAAGGACAACTGGACAATCCTAGGCCTAGGTAGGATTCAAACCTATGACCTCCAGTAGGATGCTCTACCCATTGCTCTTGAAAATAGAGTTGGAAAATTTGAGGCATACGACATTGCAGAGTCCACACATCCGCGGGACACATTGTCTGTTCAGAGATCCCTGAAAAAAAGCAAGACTAGAAAACCTGCAGTGCAGTGGGGTACTTATTTGTCCCAATCATGAGACTACATTCCCACCCATTTAGTTTACCTTAGTTCACTTTTGAAGTTTAAAATCTGACAAAATGATGTCCTTACTGTAAAGTCTCATCAGCAGCCTTTTGATTTGTGGCATCAAACCCCATTATAAGGGGTGCTATGGTGGTATCAATTCTTTGAATAACCTCATCAATATCAAGTCTTTTAGCCGCACCATCTGACTCTCCGGCACTGCTGTTGACTGTGGCATCTGCACCTTTTTGTTGTCTCAGTTGATCTGGTGTCTTTAATTTCAAATCTGGAGTTTTGACCTTCGCAGGCGGTGACTCTATAGGCGGACTGGAATCCACTGGGGAGACAATACTCGCTACATGCTGCAAAATGAATCCTATATCTTAGTTTAATTGATAAACTCTTTTCCTCCTGAGAGTGACACTAAAGAATTTACTGTGTCTAATGCGAGTGGATTTTACTCGTCAGTGGGAGCCAGCCATGTCAGGGGTGAATAGGTTAATAAACAATAGCCATTTTCACGGTTAGTTTTTCTCATTTGCATTACAATGTAATCTAACGTGGATGCGAGGCACTTTCGGGTTAAAACTACAAAATAGCCTGAAATTGTCTCACATACATGCTAGATTGTATTGTAATGCAAATGAGAAAAACTAACCATGAAAAGGGCTATTACCGGTAATCACACTGAGTCACCAATGGAAAACAAAAATCTTTTAAAATTCATTTTCTGGGGTTAACATTTCACCATCCCCTTCAATATAACTGCGAGAATGCACTATTAAGACAATTTCATTCCTAGCAGTAAAGTGAAGCAATGGTCACATGAACATAGTCGATGACCAACCACCAATGAAGCTCCTGCAGCTTAGTGGTAGAGCACCCAAATTAGTAGTTAGAACTTGTAGGTTCAAGTCCCGCAAAGGGGCGCTCTGATTTTGTCCGGGCATCCAGGAGTCATCATTGAAAAAAAGAATACATTTCTTCACAATTAGCCTCTCACGCAAACGTTCATAGGGGTTCAACACTCCTCCCCCCCCCCCCCCCCCCCCCCCCCCCCCCACTAAAATTGGCTGAAATGAAAAACCACTTCAGTTCGTGGATTACAGACCAATCTGAGGCCGTTTTCCAGTTTTGGGGAAACTCTGTGTCTTGTATGGCATTCTTTTGCAGCATGTGATTGGCTATGCACAACACAATTAGTTGATGCTGATTGGTTTTTTTTTAAATAGAGGGCAAACAACTGTTGAATGGAAGTGGTTTTTTATTTCAGAAGATGTTCGTGGGGGAGGAACGTGTGACAAAGCCCCAAGAACGTCTGCGTGGGAGGCTACTTCACAATTTATATTGTCGTCATCATCATCATCATCACTGTCATCCTCATAATCAACACCATCAGTAACTTTATTTGGAGAGCAATACTGGCTCTTGTTTGACCAATGACCAAGCAGGTAGGAGGTACCCATGTCTGGGTACTTGATTTGATGACACAAACTACTTTTTGCTCTCGTTTTCAAATCTAATTTCTGCTCTGCAAAGCCCTTGTGATGCCAAATGAAAAACAGACCCAAGGAAAAAAACTAATTTTGAGAGTCAAGCACTGTCTTGTCAGTCTTGGACAATGAAGATACATTTTCCCCTTAGAAGAAAAAATAACTACCTTGGATACTCCATTGACAGTGCAATGAAAGTTGACTTCAAAACTTGGAAATCCTCGGCTACCAAGAATTTCTGATGCTGAAACCTAAAAACAATAATGATTACGTGTATGTATCACAGTAGACACATGTTTCATTATTAATAAACAAAACTGTTCCGAGGATGACAGTGACAGGACTAATTTTCACATACTGATAATTCATGTCTCTCAAGCCACAATGAACACTATGCTGTCAAAAAGTAACTCAATCAGGAATAAGGAATACTTTAATGAAATGATTTTATTTGGCAGCACCTGATGAACCTTCAAGGCCAAAAGACTGCAAAAAAATAAGATATAAGAAGCATTCTCTGTCATGAAATACATAAGGGAAACAAACAGAGTTAAGGTAATTCCCTTGAAATTCTTCTACCATCAAACTTTTTTGGAAACTTGGCATAATTAACATTCATGATATGAACATTTAAAAATGCAATAAAAAAATGGGGTCACCGTGCTTGTTTACGCGTCAGCAGGCTCGTAAAATGGGGTATTTTTACTGTTTTCGCGTTAAAAATTCGAATCACCTTCATACAGAATTAAGTCTTGGTTACTTCAAAGACACAAAATTTTATTTTGAAAATAAAGCTTCTTTTATTTACATAAGCAGTAATGCTTCATTTACGCCGACTTTGATTCCCTGGTTGTGGGAATAGTGCACTTTTTGGGACAGTTCCGTGGTTAGTTTGAAGTCCTCGCCTTGGGTAAAATACACCCAGTACGGAACTGTTTTCCAAAAAAAAATCATGTTCTAGTATCAAACTTTTTTTCTTCTTCAAATATGTTCTTTATTAGACTGTTCCTAGCAAATACCTGAAAAAAAAATCGGGGGTCACCCTGCTCGTTTGAGAGAAAAGGAGCATTTATTTCGCTATTGGGTTTAGTTTGATCCAAATTTCTTACGTTTTGTATGCGCACATGCTCATGTGCGTGCGCTAATGACGCGAAAATCGTGCGCAGTAGGGATGCGCAATGCAATACTAAGGAATTACCTTAAAGCCGTTTTTTCTCTTTCTAACATCAATTAAAAAAATTGTAAATTAATCACAATAAAGAAATTTGAAAGCTGGCATTTCCAACATTAGCCCTTTGTTACAGACTGAGCGAATTGATGAAGTGCTAACACTCCAAATGTCAGCTTTGAAATTTCTTTATGGCGATGTGTTTCACTTGCCCGTCACAGCACTACAGTTTCTTAAGAAGCACATGAAATTGCATTAACATTCTCTACGCAGAAGGGATTATGACATTCAGATTCTTCACCCCTGAGAAGCAGGAGACTAATGTGGGAACTGCACGATTGAACTAGGTTCGGGTGTCATCCTCTACCCTGTACAACATATCCAATGCAATATGCTGTACAATCTGTACTCTTATCTCAAAGTGTATTGTATTCGTATTCTTCCTTATCAAAAATACCTTGCATATAGTGGGTGTCTTTGAATGATTTCCAAAGTACTCTGCCTAACAACAAAATTGGCACACTTATAATTTGCACAGTTACATATACCAAATTAGGGACTGTCATTTGCATCATAATTACTCATATTTATAACAATTATTGATAATAAAATATCACAACAAATAGCAAAGTGTAAAAACTTTTTGGAACATTCCATTTTTTATCTATACCATCCCCAAAAGTTTCTGAAACTAGGAGTTTGGGTATTTTCCACCACAGAAGCTGAAAAAATTTTAACCTTTTGAAAACTCTTTCAAAATATTTTTTTCAGAGAGTGCTAACAACAAATGGGCGGCTAGGATTTCTGCCATAATTTAAGGGCAAGGAGATGCAACATAAACTTTTAAATGTACTGTTTAAAGCAGGAGTGTTTTATTGAGTTTTAAACTATGATTGAGGTGAAGCTGAGTGGTTTTAGACTTGATAAAACACAACCTGTGAGTTTATTGAATGCCTTCAAAAACATTGAAAGAACAGCTAAAGCTTGTCCCTGGAGTCCGAACGAAGGTTCAAATTGTGGTAGGAGAAGATTAACATTACGAGAAAAACAAGAAGAAACAAGCAATGCCTTATTAATGTGCTTTACATAAAAAATTACAACGAGGAGTGTTTTATCAGTTTTTAAAACTCATGGACGTGAGTTTTTATTTGTGACGTGATAGGCCATTTCACTCATGAATTATTAATGAGTTTTCAATGAGTATTTCAATGTACCAAGTGCGTACAATATCTACAGTAACTACCCCCTGAAGTAATAACCTCGCGGAGGCAAGAAAGACAAAAGAAAGATGCACACCCTTAAAACACCACATTCACCTAAAAGGAGTGCAAACATTGCACAAGTTTGATCAACATTTTAAACAATCGAGCAAGTAAAATGTAGCTAGTAATTCACTACACTGTTGCAGGAGCCCCAAAAGTTGACTAGGCAATAATACGTAAAGAGTTTTCTCAGCTTACAAATATAGGAGATTACTACAGATACAAGCCGGTATTAAGGTAACACTTCAAGTCACTCTATCGATCACGTTCGGCGTAATGAGAAGTACGGCAAATCATATTACCTACCATGTATCCAAATATATCACTTGGTTTTTCCTTAAACATCTTATTAAGAAGCTGCTCAATTTGTTTTGGCACTTCATTATTGGTAAAATAGGCCACAGCTTGGCGTTTCTCATCCAGACTGTATGCACCGTTTTTTACCGCCATCTTGAATCACCGAGGCAACCAGATTTGTTTACACAGTCTCGCTTTCATGCACTGCTCGTCCCAAGCTCATCTGTGACAAAATGAGTTGAGATTCAGTTTCAAACTACATCTAAATAAAAATAAATAAATAAATAAAGAAGTAAATAAAATACTCACCACCGCCGAAGACATTTATTGTCATCTTGATTTTATGTCATCATTACTTCCCTCTAGCTACATATTTCATTGCGTATCTTCATTTGCTAAATCACCCCTTCGTTATATATCTCGAACAGATTCAGTTTTTGGAAAATTAAATGCATATATTTTTTTAATGAGTGATACTTTTGAGGTTTCTCTCAGTCTTTCAATAAATCAAAATGCTGTGCAGTCATCTAGAAGAATTAGCACCGAGAAAAACAGAGTTGTTCTGTCGTAGATTACAGATTGGTTTAACGGGAGCAGCCGAAGTCAGATACTTCAAGCCAGCGTTCGGTTCCTATTAATTTAATACACCGACAAAGGATAAGCGAAATTTGAACACTTTTGGGTGAAACGATTTTTTAAGAAACGAAGCATAACGACTGATACAGTTGATTGGTTCAGGAGATTTGATAGTATGGGGGAGTTCGTTAATTGAAGTTTTCAACAAATTTAATAACCAGTGGAGTGTAAATTAAACTACTGAAAGAAAAAAGAAAATCTCATTTAGGAAAGATTTTTTCAGAAGGAAATCGTCCAGCAAACATTACCTCAGCATTAACCTAGACTAGGAAATATGGGAAGAAAATAGGTCCGAGTCTGACAATGATATGACCACCCCCAGTTAACTAGGACCACAGATGCCAGTTTCGCGAGCCCTTGACGAGCAAACAACCAACTTCTTTCAAGAAATTAAAATTTCAAAATTTTTGAGAGAATGAAAAATGTACTCACCAAGAAAATCAATTGCATTCGATTCAACCACAGAGAACAGAAATTTAATTTTTGTCCCAGAAAAAAGAACTACACTAACTCATTCCCACCGTACGATTTTATTTACGCAATTTTTAGCAAAAGCGAAAAATTTTAAGTTTAAATTTGTCTGAAGAAGTAAAATTCGAATTAGCAGTATTGTAAGCTTTTTTCGTGAATTAAAGCTACCGTAATTTTAAAGGTAAGGTAACCTAACTAAATTTTTTTCCGTGATAATAAACACAACAGAAATGCATTTTATTTCTCAAAAGAAGAATCCAGAAAGAATCGAAATTCAGTAGCAGCGAACTCAAAACTCCACGACCGAGAATATTGGAAGTATCTATTGAAAAAGACAACGGGAAACCCGTTTTATTTTGGGGCAATAATGGATGACACAGTACCTGGCTATTCCAAGGAAATAAGAGAATTTGACTTTTGGTTGTTTGCCTTTTTATCCGTCAAAAAAATTAATTTCAAGAACACATTTGCAAAATGCCGTGAAGCGACAGAGATATAAAAAAATATTAGGCAAACTCTGCATGATTACGAGGTATCACTCGTTACGGTATCGATGGAATGCAAAATTATCTGTGATCACATCGTCGAAGGAAGTCTCAATGGCCAGTGACAGCAAGTTTAACTCCCCTGCATCATGCAAGTTGATTCTGAATACTTGATTCCTGTGTGGGTGGAAACATAGCATCCAAAAAAATGTTTGAAGCAAGTTGTTAACAATCTTCACTTTGGCATGGGAACTACAGTCAGCCACATTCCTTTTAACGGAGAACCTAAACCAGCTAAGCGAAAAGTCAATGTTTACACCATTTCTGGGCGTCTCATGTATTGTCCCTGCCTAATAACTGAAGGATATTTGTTTCCAACGTAATTGCAGTGATACACTTATAATGGTGTATTCTTTCGTTGACGACTTATCTAGGAGTGGTGAAATTCTTTGCCTTCGGACTGAAATACACATTTTCTGGTACTTTTTATTTGTGTTTCTATCGTACATATTCCCGAACAGCATTTACCAACTATGGAAGTGTGATTACAACGAGAATACATTCACAAGGACGCTATGCTAGGAGAGGTTACAAAGGGAGAACTTGGCTAATTAAGGGATCATCTATTTACCTGGTGAGTACTGCTTGATGTCTCAATTGACAGTTAAGCAAATCATTTATTCTAACTGGGCAGTTCAATTCGCAGGTTGGAACTTACAAACGTTATTGGTGATAACTTATCATATTACTTACTGTATTGATAGGGAGTTTTCAGAGAGCCATAACTGGCCAAGTGAAGTAATTGCACAAGTAGCTACAGTCTGGCAAAAACATGCCCCCTCAGAAGCTATTTCCACCTTTACTCGGTAAGAGAATAAAGATCTAGGTGGCCAAATTCTCAAAACAATTTCTCAGAAATCTCACAATTGATATCAAACGCCCATTTCTGCGGTATTGAGCCATTTGAAATCTCTGCTGAGGACGAAAGCATTAGTGAGCTTCTTCCGTCATTCCACCTTCACAAGAACAGTCTCTTTTAAGTTCAACTGCTAGCCAAATTTGACAGATCACTTTTGACAAGGACATCTCTATCTTTTGGACTACTCAAATGATTTGATCTTCGGGAAAGCTTAACTGGTAGTTTTGTCGTTGGCGTGTTTTCCACTCAGTTGTTAATCAGCATTTCAAAACTCTCAGCTAATCTGATGTCATGAGGCTTTGACATGCTTTTTTACACTAGCGCAAATCTAAACCAACGCAGCACCCAAATTAACAACGATGATTCTCTATTCAGTTCCCCATGATATGCATTTTGTTGTTCCTTTTCTTCGTAACGAGCTACCAGGAAAAGATCGAGACAATTTCGAGACATCGATATTATGGTGAAAGGCAACATTGGTCATAGTTTCTGCGTCAGTCTATTTCTTGTTAAAGAGTAGTCCGAACGAAAAAACCCTAGCTCCTTATGGTACCTGTGATCTTGTTACTGGAGTGGACCGTTTCCCGTATGGCTTTTGATTGCCTTGCAAAAACGTTAGAACGCTCTGGTGGTATGCTTGTTTATGGACAAAAAAAAATTACAGAATGAAAATTTCCACGCTCTTTAAACACCTTGGAGTTAAAGTAACTTGTCAAGAAACAAAAACTGAGTGACTTACAGGCCAATCGGGTAGGGTATGATTTCCTCCTCGCTTCTCGAGGACAACTGAATTGATGAGGTAACTGATAGCGTGACCCAAAGGAATGGCATACGTCGTTCTAAGAACAATATCTTGCCAATCTCCGGTTATTCAAAGAGGCAAACAAAAGGCGAGATTAGCGCACGAAACTACAAAAATGTAAAAATGTCCATTCACTGAGAGAAAGAACTGAAGCGTCACTCTAACATCTTAACAAAGCAATTCATCTAACAGATCAATCTTCTTAGATAGCAAGTAAGTCATTTACCCAACTCAGCCAATGTACAATCAATCAATAAATCAATCAATCAATCAATCAATCAATCAATCAGTCAGTCAGTCAGTCAGTCAGTCAATCAGTAGTCAGTCAGTAAGCCAGGCAGTCAGTCAGTCATTCAGTCAGTCAGTCATTCAGGCAGCCATTCACTTTATCCATCCATCTATCCAAGCATCCATCCATCTTTCAATCAAGTCCTATCCATTCATCCAGCTCATCAATAAATCCATCCACTCACTCATGCATGCATCCACCCTTTCCATCTATTCAGTATCATAAATTCCTCCATCAATCCATCCATCTGGCTATCCAGTTAGCCCCATCAATGTATCCATCCATCATCAATTGATCCAGCATTCCAATCCCATTCATTCATCCATCCATCCATCCATCCATCCATCCAATCTCATTCATCAATGCATCCAGCTATCCATTCAGCTATCAAACAATCAATTCCAGGAATGTACCAATCAATCCATCAATCATTCGACGTCAGCCAATCAATGCATCGCTCAACCAATTACCTTATTAATCATAACCATTACAATTTTCTCAAATTTGATTGGTGGATTAACTACTTTATGTTTCACTAATTATTGTGAAGGGTTGAAATGGGACAGTGAAATTGGACAGTTGGCTGTAATCGGACACCTGTAATCGGACAGTTACATCAGCCAATCATATTACGTGCACTCAGCTTAATCCACCAATCACAAAATTTATCACAATAACCATAGCAACAACAACCTACCCTACCAAACTGGGGATTTTTCAAAATGGACGAATTGGTAACATTAGACAGTGAAAAAGGAATGCAGTTGTTTCCTCGGAAATAGTAATGGTTATGATTAATTGGTTACAGGACTTCATGTCGTCCAATTCCGTCTATAATCATACTCCGAATTAGACTCCACTCAGTTTTATTACCATTATGAATGAGCCAGCCAACTTGACACCAACCAAACCATGCAATCAGCGCAATGATCAATTACCAAAGCAAATCAATAGAGCAACTGAATCAGATCAACCAAACAGCACACAACACCGATTAACCAACCCACTAACCAATACATCAGCAAGTAAACCTAAACGAAAAACTCGACTAATCATCTCACATTACTTTTCAGCCATTCAATCAGCGGCAATTTGTCAATCAAGCAATCAAGCAATCGATCAATGCACTCAACCAATAACCAACCCAAGAAATCAATGAACTGGCTAACTCGAGCAATCAAAAGAATACAATCAATCATCAATCCAACCAAATTACCAACCAATTAATCAATCAGTCAAGAAGAAAGTCGAAGAAAGCAGTTTACTTTCATATTCCCAACCAATCAACTCGCCTTCTTATAAACGAATCATCCATTCAGAGGCCATTAAAGTTGAAGATACCTTGGTCGAACAAATCTAGCCAACCATCCCAAAGAATAGGTCACTTGGGCTAGTAAGCAACCAATCAGCCAAAGCAATGAAGACTGGCCAACCAAACTACCAATGATGTCAATTTTATGCCAGTCAAGGAATCGAGCAAATCCAAGAGGCAAGTATATACAACCTAGCAAGTATATACAACCTAGTCACTCTACCTACCTACCTCAAAAGTATTTACAAACCACCTGATCTTTCTGTCTTCTTACGTAACAAAGCTATGGACCAACCAATAGATTCCTGCGATGACTGACTGGCCTACTAATTAACAAACAGCTTGAGAATGACTGGCCAACTAAGTGATGACTTTCAGACCGAATGATCACTGAATTAATATTTTTACTCCTTTATAAACTGTCTGAAAATTTAACATGTTGAATGGACAATCTTCACCAAGGAAAATCTTAATGAAAGCAGTTAAACTTGATGAAAAAGTAAGGGAATAAAACCAAAAACAGCCGGCTAATCTGTCAAGATGTGTTTTCACAGATTTTAACAGGTTGCCAGTCATGATAATCATGTGGCTGAAAAAACTACTTTGATATTAATGGAATAATACATAACTGTTTAGTTCTCGACTCACAAAGTCAAGAGTAACACACATGTTCTTCATCAGAGGTCAACCTGCCACCTCTATTGAAAACATGCCGTTTTTATTATGCATTATTTCCTCCGCCTTGTATAATTCGGTTATGAACAATATTCTTTTCTAAATTAAAATATTGTATAAAAAGTGAAGGAAAGGAGGGTGGAAAATCAGAGAGCTTTTATCTGCCGGAAGAAAGCTTGAAGAATCAGTACGAAGGTTAAAAGCCGTTTTCCAACCACTTCGAATGGGCTTTTTCTTATGAAAATTGGCTGGGTGCTCCTTTAATAAAAAAAAGAAAAAAAAAAAAAACAAAACAAAACAAAACACTGTGCCAACACTCAAAAAGAGCAATCTGTTTAGCAAATTCAGCCTCCTATTACTTTTCCAAGCATAAAATTGCAAACCTTAAATCAGCTGAATGAAATTGGTAAAGGAAACGATGTTTTAATCTGTACTTGTTTGTTTTTATCGAGGCTCGTTGAAAGGAGAATACTGTGGGTGTATTGGAGGGAACAGAACATCCGCTTGCCTGGTCACTCAATAAGTTTTTCTTTAAATTTAGCCTGGTGTCCATGGTATAGATAGCTTAAACAATCATTTGCAGTAAGATCAGTTTCGTACAATTTAGATTTCGTAGACGTAATGGTAAATCGATTAAAACGAGGACCTTTTCAGGAAAACATGCTATAACATACTTAACTTCCAACATTTGAACTTTTACAATGGATTCCAAAGGAACAAACTGTAATGCTGTTTCACCGTTCCTAATTTTTTTTATATCTTGACACGTACAATTTGATTGCGAACTGCAATGAAATTACGCTGTAAGGAACAAGAGACTAAAATGCTTGGAATTACCATTCGTCATCGTTTACTCGTTAGTAATCAATGAGGCGTTGATTCTTGGAAAAGGGTCGTTTGATACACGCATGCGCAAGCATTAAGGCGTCATGAATTGAAATCTTCAAAACACAGGCTTTAAAAGAACAAGTTTTAGAGGAATAAAATACTGTTCCAATTATAAATCAGGTAAATTTCAGTAACATTATTATAACAGTGTTCCAAAAGGAATATCGTTTAGACGCAGGTGAAGCAGACCATAAAATTCTTGGAAACTCTTTCACTTGATTGCTTTCTTACTTGTTCTAAAGTTTCTCACTGAGATTCCACGTAGTTCTTTTTGACAAGTGTCTACTTTAAATGTAGTCGGAAACATTTCAAGCTTTTAGAAAATTCTGTTTTGCAAATCGAACTAAAACTTAATTCAATTTGAGGACAATCTTAATTGCGTGAATACCAAAGTGCTAGACGATGTTTTGTGCCAGGCCAACTGTAATTCCAAATTGCGTTTTGCAAATAACGAATTCTTTGCAGTCAGAGTCCAGGAAGTATGTCAATTTAGGAACGCGGGTCCTATTAACATTTCAATTTAACATTCTTGTAAACGCTGTTAAGAAGTCTATGAATACTTTATTTTCCCGTTTGCTTTTAATTTTTACCAGTGGTGTCGCCGGGTACGGAGATCGGCCACTAACATGGATCGTTTCAGTAATGCCACTCCTTCAATGTTCCTTTTCAAAGTTAGCTTTCAAAATGAGACTTTTCTGAAGTTTGAAGCAACACATTGAGACGGAGGTTTGAAATTCTCAAGAAACTGAATTAATTATAGAAAGAATTTCTCTAAACGTTCTTGGATTGCGTGAATGTCTATCAAGCCAAATTTTGGTGTTAGTATAGATTTATATCTCGTACTCACGTAAACGACCTCCAGAGCTTAGAACAAGACAGTATTTCTTCTCTCTAATCCAAAAATCCTCGGCTTTCTTTATTTAAAGTCAAACATTTAGAAGAGGTCGCCTGAATTTCAGTTGCGAGTCTCTAAGGAGTAGGCGACCATAAGTCAGGATGTGTGAGACGCAAATTATTTTGGACAGCAGCCTTGTATTCCGTTATTACAAAGGAAAACTACAAGTAACTTACCGTGGAAACCCTGAACGTAACAAGGGGAGAAACTCTACATTTGTGAACGAGAAATCACTGAGAATGCTTCAAACAGAGTACCATATCCTGGTGTCATCACCATCAGTGGAGCGGGCTTGGTGAAAGCCGGTGGATATTTATGTCGGACACCGGACGCAGTAACAAACGAGAGCTGTGGCCTTCAAAACCAAGCAAGGACCTCATGGCGACAACAAGTCATTATTATTATTAATATAACAAGGGAAGACTCGAACTGAAACTACTCTTTGTCGAATAAAATCCCCAAGACAACTATTCGACCAATCTGAAGACAATTATTGTTTTCTTTTAATTGCTCAGGTGTTTATCAGAGGAATTATATTTTCAACTCGCGCAGAATTGATAACCCCAAAATGTGACGCAATTATGGACCAATGGGAGCGCGCATATGTGTGTATCGAGCCCCGGTTATTCAAAGCCCAGTTCGACTTATCCTCGGTTGGTGAGGTCTTTAAAAGCCTCAATTTGCCATCCAAATAACATTAGAAACAATAACAGACAAGTAGAATATTTTTAAACATTTAACAAGTGTGCAGTTTTAAATCTCTAGATTTTTCAGATTATTGTGGCTAAAAATCTTGCATTCATTACTCTATCGCGTATCCTAAGGCTGTGTAATGAGGCGTTCATTCCAAGAAAAAGTTACGCCTCAAATGTTTCCTATCAAGTGGGTACCTCGCGCATACGAGTAAACTCTCCTGGGGGAATCTTATTCTTTTGTTCGAACAAGAAAAATTGTTTTTTTGGGGGGAAATTGTCTGGAGATAATTATGTCGGAATACATGCCATACACATAATTTTAATTGCTGTTGTCATGGTAACAAACTGGACCTATCGCGTTCAAAATCGAAGATTTCGAAAGAATGTTAAAATTAGGTTTGATTTCTCTCAATCAGCTGCTCATTTCGAAACTAAAAAGATCTGAATGTTGTTGTGACTGTAAGGCCAAACCGGGAAACGGCACCCGGTAGAAATGTACAACCTAAAGAATTCAATGGATTTCGACAGTGCACTCGTCGTATCTTGCAATATCAGAAATCCAAGCACGCTTTTCAAAAAACATGTGTTTTGGTGTGGAACCTTGTTAACTAGTTTTCATTCACTGATAGTTAGTCATCGTCTTTTCTGATGCAAACCTCATCCGGTTCCCATCTTTCAACTCCGTCTCTTTTAACAGACTCTCAGGGGAAGTGCGTGCAAGACGGAATTTTAACAACTCATGAAAGAGATGTAATTTGTAATCCTTCTGTTTTTTTGCGATTTAAAAAATACAGCATAGCAAGGATCCAAAAAGAATAATCTCTCCCATGTGGTGCACAAATTATGCAATGACACGACGAGAAAAAACATCTTATTGGATACTAGTGGGTTCAGTGCCAAACCTCTTGTCAGATTTTGTCTCTTCCCTTGCTTGGACCAATTAATATTCCTGTATTGGGAATGACGCTTACACGGATTTCCAAAGACTTACAGCTTTGCAGAAGTAGTAGTAGTAGTACTAGTCGCCTGAGTAGTAGTAGTAGTAAGGCTTTATTTAAACACGGAAAATCATCAGTTTAAGCTTTACAAGTTAAAAACGAAAACTATATACAATTGCTTTGCATGATTGTCGTGTGGGAATCCGATATGCTGGATACCTTCTTCAAGTTTCGCTTAAACTGATCAACAGATCCAACATTCTTTAAGCTACTGGGCAAGTTATTCCATAATGTGGCCCCGCCATGATAGGAGAAGCTTCGCTTTAAATAATTAGTTCTCGGTTTTGACGAAGCCAGTTTTCCCTCAGAGTTTCTCAGGTTGTAATTAGAGTAATACTGAGTGAAAAGACGAAGATAATCTGGGGCATGTGCATTCATTGTCTTATACATCATTAAGGACCAAATGACCCTTTGATGGTTAAATCTGTTGTTATCCAGTGCCACGTAGTAAAATTACCTTTTTCGCGAAAGAAATGTACATAATTGAAGTGCGGGCTATAGAAGACAGAGAGATATGATCCCCTCATTTATCTGGACTATTCAAGCAATTGTCTCTTCTAGACTAAAAGACTCAGTTGGATCTGACGGGATTCGAACCCACGCGATGCCGGTGCAATTCACTGCTTTACCAACTGAGCTATGAAGCCACACAG
The DNA here is from genome assembly GCF_036669925.1 of Montipora capricornis. Classification (NCBI taxonomy): domain Eukaryota; kingdom Metazoa; phylum Cnidaria; class Anthozoa; order Scleractinia; family Acroporidae; genus Montipora; species Montipora capricornis. The sequence goes on from NC_090885.1 coordinate 62,473,384, forward strand.
TTGGGAACTGGTCAATTTGTTCAGCTCATGTGAATGTTCAATTCCTGTGAAAGGACTCGATGAAAGAAATGAATAACGTCACTCAGTTTTCATCTCGTTGGTTAACGTCTTTTTATACCCATCCATGAAAACATAATATCATCTTAAAGTCTTCTTTTCTACTGCACAAGATAGACAAGATATTAAAGGCCTTATTTCGATGCCATTAGGGTACGAAAATAAAATAAAACAAGGACAAAACCTTGCTAACGATAGCGTTACCTTAACCGATAATTCTTTAAGGTTCATTATCAACGCTAGTTTTTACGGAAGCTTTTCGGCTTACGCAAGTTGGAAAATAATGACCAGAATTGCTACTATTTATTGTGTCTTTTATGGCAGACGACCGAAACAGACAAAGTTTCAACTTAAAATCTGACGTTTTAAATTGGACTTTCTAATTGTAAGTTCTAAAAATCGCTCGGATCGATGGAATTTGATTCTCAAAAATTGGTGATGGTAGGAGTAATTGTTCGAATATTAAGGTGTTCATGCTTAACGTTAAAGATTTCGATTGGCGAATTTTGACCAAACTCGCGTTGTCCCATTTACATGATTTATAATATTTATAACTGTAATAGGGCACGATTCTCCCGTTCATTTTAATTGACTGGAGCAATCGTTTCAGGAATGCGAGGTTCGTCCCGTAGGAGTCTCAGTTTGTTATTCAGTGAACTGTATCAGACCTATTTGTTTGGAGACAATTTTATTGATCTTCGTTAGTTTGGGTTACCATTTAGAGGATCTTTGATATTAACAGGATATGAAAAGGCTAAGCCTGAACAATAAGGATTTATTTTCAGGTCATCTCAAGCATTACTTGCAGAGATTAATTAAAAAGGAAAAAAAGAACATGCGCACATCCACAAATGTCATCATAAAATGTCCCGGTGCGGTCGTAACCCAATGAATGACTAAAAGGAAAGAGGAAACAACATCGTTGCTCTTATCACTTAACTTCAAAAACTGAAAAATGTTCATAGAAAAATAATAACTTACTGTATACAACCACTGTTTTGTGCTACATCATTGCCCGCAGGCTTTTTCCAAAAGTAGACGAAAGTTATTTGCGACAGAGAAACAAAATTGTGACGCAATACGCGTTTCATTTTCTTTTGAGGGAGTTCAAGCAATTTAGATGAATAAATCGTACGTGTCGCCCATTGTTTGGAAATGTTATAAGCAGTCACGAGATCGAAAGCTAGGAATTTCTGGTAACAGCATAGAAACGGACGAAACGTTATGGCTTAATTTTTTCGACGTCTTGACAGTGTTGTCGAAAACGTCGGAAAGGTCGCTCACAGATTTAGTGTGATTCTCAACAATAAGCAGTCTTGTCCAAAATTAAATTCGCTTTTTAATTGTTCATTTGCCTTCTGTGAAGCGCACTTCAGATGTTTGAAAATATCTTTGTAGGTTTCGAATCGATTTTTCCGGAACGAATGTTCGAGCGATCAGTTACCTACTTCAGTTTTGAGATCATATAGGATTACACTGTGATAATTGAAACAAAAACCCCCGTAATTATCGTGTTTAAACTGGATGAAATCGCCACTAACGGTGGAAATCGACGAGGAGCTAGCGCGCATGCGCACAGTCTATTTGCTTACGGTCTGATTACGGTCTTGGTTTCTCGGGCACAGTTGCGCATTTCACTGATTCTTAAAACCCAACAGTAATCCCACAAGTTTTCTAAACTAAGGCGCCTTAAAGCCGAGCTACAAAAGGCTTGGTGATTCTTTTAGATGTAACGAATTTCTTAGATCATTGTACATATGGATAAAAGGTGGCCGGCTCTAGGAAGACGTTTGTTCATCCGCTGAGTTACTTGTATCTCCAGACCTATTAAGACACTGATTCCTTCGCCAATTTTAAGTTCTTTTCCTTGTGTTTACTTAAGTAGTTTCATTTCTGTATTTGCTTTTAAAGAACAATGTTACCGGTAATGCAAGTGATTTTTCGCGTTCATGAATTAAATACCGTCAGTGTTGACCAGTTTTTAAACGGTCACAGTGTTGTGTTTTTAATAAAACGATTAGCAACAAGATAATAGCCAAAATTGCTTATAGTATGATAACTTCATTGCTGGACAAATACCAGAAAAGGGTACATAAAGATCCTCCTTAAAATATACAACTACTTTCAAATGCCTCGTCGACGACAAAACGGGAGTCGAACCCATCTTACTAAGCCTTCATTATTGCAAGTATAATTGAATATATGACGAAATTTATAACACAGCTACTAGAAATTTCAAGGCAAAATTTAGCGTTACAAAATTATTCAGTTTTGGAGTGAGTTCAGAATGTTGTAGTTATATAAGTGTGTATTTTGTGGGCCAAATTGGAAAACTATTAGATTGTACTGTATTTGTCACCAATTTTACATACAATTAATTATATGCTATTCTAATTGTTAAGAATTAAAGAAAGAAAAATTCCCTGACATACTCTGGACGAATTCATGTCTTTGACTTCATTGTTGGTATGAATATCAAAATGAGGTTAGAAATTCAGCTTTGCTCAAACTTTTCATATTGAGAGACAGGAAAAGCTGAGCGATATAGTAAGTTATGAAGGAAACATTATTTCTCGGCCCAATGACTCACAACTATGATTAGAAAGACGAAAGTTGTCGAGGTCTCTTTTTTTGTTTCTCTTCGCATGATTGCATGGCTTTGTCCTATGATAACGTACGATAAGGGAACAGGAAAAATAACCGATTCCTGATTTCCCCCAATCATTCAATTTTCGTCTTGTTAAGGAGGAACTTTAATTTGACGAAGTCGGTCAAAGTAATTGAGACCCTTTCTTTTAGATCATGATTAAAGGTCGTTATGAAATCCGCGTTAGGGAAGGAATGCGCACAACGTCCGCTAATAACACCGGTATAAAAAGGGTTCTGGCTAGTTTAAAGCTCATATCAAATAAAGATTCCAAGTTGTTAGACCAAGAAGGACTTGATCAAGTTTTTGGAAACAAACTCATCTGGAGAAGACATTCAATAGCTATTAATTGTGACCATGGGTAAGTGCTGGTTTTGAAACGTTGATTTCCTCTCTAGTCTCAAGACTGTGGGTGGGTGATAAAAGATTCATTCCAAGGAGGTTCGAGCTGTGCCACTGTATGGGGTGTTAACTTAATCGAACCAATTTTTCGGTAAAGCTAACGCTGGAGGTTGTTATTTCGACGAGCTGCCTCTTAGCAAGATGACGGAAAATTCAGTCCTTCCCTCTTGCTCTAGTAAAGTAAAATTAAGTGATACTCCACCCGAGGTACAAATGAACAACATAGTTTACCAAAAGAATCTCATCTAGAGGGGACAAACTAGTCGGCTAAGTGTTTCAAAGCGCTTCCTACGAGTTCAACCCACAAACTATCCAGAAAAGTTCGAGCTGCTGGCCATGGCAGGAATGGAACCCTGTATTTCTGTGTCCCAACCACACTGTTATCTCTCTGCCTGAAATCTTAACTTATTTTAGTTGATCAAAAGCACCTATACTGCAGTTCTCTTTCGTTTGCTGACTGGAAAACATATTTTCTGCACTTCATATTTCGGCAATGAAGGAACAAAAGTCACCATTTGAGGTAAATCGCGTTTTGCGCCAGAGTATACCGAAAAAAGGCTGTGTTTGTGTTCCTGAAAAATTCACATGTATTGTTTGGAAATGCGAAGAACTGGTTCGGAAATGAGCTGAATGGGGAGACTGAAAATAGCTGTGGCCACTACAATTTTTCGGATTTTTCGCGACGGGTTAGCGACTTATTTTTATGATCGTGAATTGCTCAAGTCTTTCCCTCCAAATTGCGTCACTGTAATGTATGAATACTGAGCGTTAAAAGAAAAAAATAAAAGAGTTTCTTTATGTTTCATAGGAAAGTCAAGTCACCAAAACGCACCTCAAAAGAAAAGTTTTGGCAAATAAAACTTGAATAATATGAAACTTAAACACGAACTTATGAACTTAATCAAGTTTCTAATGAAAAAATTGTATGTGCCTCACTCGAAACAAATTTAAACTCCTTTTCCAAAGGATCAAAACTCCCTCAAATTCCATGCAAACGAGTTTATCAAGAAGATAAAACAAAACTCGGTTGTAAATGAGACGATGGTATAAAAGAGAAAAAATTCGTACTTTGTATCAGTTATTGATCATATCTGTACTCGGTAAAATTTCCCGGATTGGGCAATTTGCGTTACAAAGTTGATTTTCCGCCTCTTACGTCCGTTCAAAAGAAAGAAGAAAGAAAGAAAGCTAGCGGGATTCCTCGGATATCAATTACAAGTGGATTATTTTAAAACCAAACGCAAACCAACCCTGCTTACGTGCAAGAGACTTTTTTTTCACTTTCTGTTGTTTCAATTTGCATCTGACTTTAAGAGTTCGAAATCATTAAATTGTATTTCACCCGAAAGCTATTCGTTTTCCCGTCACTTGCAATTAATTTCAGTCGAAGAGCAGATTGTTCTATTATATTTAGGACAAAAAAGGGAAGATTGATGATGAACGGTCACCTAATTATTTTAATCGAAAACCTTAAGCCACGAATCGTTTCTCGTTCGTAAATGGCTGTTTATCAAAGACGTCATCTGATTGGTTCCGATCTTATTGAAACTTGTTGGGTCGATAAAAGGCGTGTTCATACTTGCGCAATTTAGTGTCAATTACATTATTAGTTGTTTCCTAAAGATGGTTTTTAGCAATTTCAGCCCTTTTTAATGTTGAAAGATTCTCCTAGACTGTTAGCACTGTTCACAAAATTTAGTACTGTCTAAGAATGATGCCGCGTACTGAACGGTGTTCAGTGACTGTACCTATGGGAGATATATGTAATGGCTGCTTGGTAGGAATGAAAAAGGTCGGTTAACAAACTTCACGACAAAGCTAAACATTTTAAAATCAAAGCTTATGCCTAATTAATCTAGTCCGAAGCGGTATTCTTCCTTTGAAAGAGCAGTGTCACCATCGTGGCGCAAGTTCGATTCCCTGACTCTGCGTCATATGTGGGCTGAGTTTGTTGGTTCTCTACTCTGCACCGAGAGGTTTTTCTCCGGGTACTCCGGTTTTCCCTCTTCTCAAAAATCAACATTTGCCTTGATTTGAGCGAATTGTTCCTTTCAGTTTACAGTGTCCGCAACTAGTGCTCCAGCGCTAGAACGACTAGACACTTTAAAGTTCCTTTTTGATCTTGAGTAGTGAAGCGGAAAGAAGCGGTTCCAATAGAGTTGTTTTCTCTGCTACCAAAAGTCCTGGGACACAGTGTCCTAAATTAACGATAAAAGTAAATTCAAACATTGAAAGCAAATTAGGAATCAACGATAGTCATTAATTTAGAGAAGAGATCATGTTGGAATCATTTTCAGGCTTTCCTTTCGTTACTGCTCAAGTAACATTAAGCAATGACTACGATGATCAGCATCTTAACTTGATTCTCTCCGCAGTTCAAATATATATGGCTTTCATATATTAACTGGCTGAGCACCGCACCGGTATCGCAGAAGTCAGGGTTTTAATCCCGATTAAGCTTGAATTTTTCAGGCTTTGCTCTCGTTACTACTAAAGTAACGTTAATCAATAACCACAATGATCAGCATCTTAATCTACAGTGTCCCACTAGTGCAGCGGGCTTGTTGACATACTGGACCTCGTGCGAAAATGCTCTGTCAATTTCCCCTTTTCAAATGAATGCTTTTAAGTTCCGGTTCCTTCCTGTGTTTTTCCTCAATTTTTTCTCTATTTTCATTTCGCTTTTGTTGATGATACTGATGCGTATATAACTTAACCTTTCTTCTTTGTTGTTTGACTTTCCATGTAGGAAAAGTAACATACATAGCACTGGCAAGTTTGCTTGCGATATCCGTGGTTGCGGCTAGCGATCCTGTGTTCCAGTGCCTTAGTGACACTACCTTTGATACATTTCAATGTTACGTAAGTACTTATTTATGGTTTAATAATGGGATTAATATTTATAGTGAGAAAATTGTAAGCATTTAGCGAACATACACGTCAGGCCATATATCACCCAGACAGTAATTTCCATTAAGAACTATTTCGTTCTTAAGACTTCGTTAGCAGTGCCTGCCGTCTCCATCGGAAGTGTCGATAGCACGTATGTCGCGCTAGTCTTTAAACCAAGGTAAACACTTGTTTCCATATCTCAAAGTGCCCTTGGACGTGAGGGGCCTGGAACAACAAAACTGAAACAACCCAAACCCATGCAAAAATGCTAACGATAGGCCCAATCATAATCTAAAGCATATTGTTTAGGCCTAAGGTTAGCATTTTTGTAAAGGTTTGAGTTGTTTCAGCTATTGTACACTTCACCCCCTACCGCCACCCCAGGTCCCTCACGTCCAAGGGCACTTTGAGATATGGAAACAAGTCTTTACGTTAAACCAATGAGCCTTATTCGCGCGGCGGCCATATTGGCCACAGACAATAGATGTCGTACCCCGAACCTCGAGTTGAAATGTTTGGGAACGAGTTTCGGCGGGGCATACATGGCCGTCGTGTGATTAATTTTAAGGCCCATCGTGGGCTTGATCACAAACATTTTACGTAATCGATGTCTTGTGATATTTCTACATGAAGAAAAGCCTTATTTTTCCTTTACAGAAAGAGGCTTATAGCTTCAGCAATTCTCACCGTGGAGGAGTCTTGGGGAGAGCTTTGAGGAAACTTGTTATAAATGACTTAAAAAGCTGGAACAAAAACATGGTAAGGCACATAATATATCATATTCATCTACAAAAATCGAAGACATTTTCGCCTGAAATACTTGATCCAGAGTTGAACCAAGGGCCTTCAGGAGTCATGTGTAATCGCCATCGATTTGTTCTTCTGTCTTATTTTAACACGAAAACGTACCAACTAAAATGCACAAAAAAATACAGCAAGGTCGTCACACATTAAACTCAACTCCGCCGTCAGACCAGTACCTTACGTATGCGCACAGTCCTACCACCCAGGCATTCACAGACCTGGACAGCTGTTTCGGCGAAGACGGAATTGACGTCCTTTAAACGGGGCTTTCTGCAGGTACCGAAAAGCGAAGTATTTTTGGGCCCTTTGGATTGACCTTTATTTGGAGTTGTTTTGTTAACTTGCTTTTGTTTCTTTTGTTTTACGTAATCTCTGCTCCAGTACCCGGGGAGCTTCCCCGTGCTCCGGTAATAATAATAATAATAATAATAATAATAATAATAATAATAATAATAATAATAATAATAATAATAATAACAACAACAAAAGAATTAATATTGCGCCCATGATCCTAAAAAGTCCTATGGCGCTGTACATCGAGTTCAGATCCTAACTAAAGAAGAAGCAACTAAAATACCAGCTTTAATCATAACTATTACAATTTTCTCGAATTTGATTGGTACATTAACTGATTTATTTTTCACTAATTATTGTGTAGGGTTGTAATTGGACACCTGTAAACGAACAGTTACATCAGCCAATCATATTACGTGCACGCAGCTTAATCCACCAATCACAGAATTTTTCGCAATAACCATAGCAACAACCACTTACTTTACCAAACTGGGGATTTTCCAAAATGGACGAATTTGCAACATTAGACAGTGAAAAAGGAATGCATTTCTTTTCTCGGAAATGTTAATGGTTATGATTAATTGGTAACAGAACTTTGCGTCGTCCAATTAAGTCTGTAATCGTACGACTGATTAAGCAAATAGGACGCCCGCTACGCGGAAGTCCGATTTTGTTAATGACTCGTACGATTACACACCAAATTGGACTCCACTCAGTCCTATTACTCGAAATGACTCGCCTTTAAACAATATTACTGATTTGTAACAAGAGTGGAGAAAACGGCATAACTTTCGTCTCTTTACAAAGATTTAGATCGAATTTTCTAAAGATTCATTTTTGTTACTTTTATCTGCAGCCAAACACCGTGCGTGGTAAAGATTGTGTTGTTGCCTTGAAGAACTTTCTGAAACCACTCAAGGCAGTTATAGTTAGCGAAAAGACGCAAGGTCATGTTTGTCCTGGTTCTGGGAAAAAACTGAACGAAACACTGACTGATTTGCAAACATTGCTAAAATCCAGCGTCCAGAGTATCCGACTTTATGTAAGTAATCCTTTATTCTACATCTGTTTATTCCTGGTACGATTATAAGGATACGCGAATAAATGGAATTATAAATACTGCTGTAGTGTCAACTATTTAACCATTATTCTACGAAATCGCGCGGGACATCGCCTGATATTTAGCCGACGAGGCCGTAGGCCGTGTTGGAGCTAAAATCAGGCGATGTTAATGTAGCAGCTCTCGTAACGTGCTATTGTTTGGTATTGTAAGCAGCTTATATTGTTTTTAAGTCTAAAGTCGATGACACACGGTTCAACATCCTACAGCATTTGTTGCTCAACAGATGTTGAACAATGTTGCACAAACGCGTTGAATGGAATAGAGCTGGTCTCTATTTTCGTTCAAGATCGTTTAACAACGTTCAACTTGTCAACATGGCATGACATACCGCAACATTTGTTGAACAACAGCTGCAACAGTTGTTGATCAACAAATGTTAAACCGTCACCAGCTTAAGTTAAGTCTTTTGTTTTTGGCTTGAGTACCGAGCCAATGACATTGTCCACTACACGGCTCTGGATTGGAGGTACAGGGTACGACGTACTCGATAAATGAAAAATCATTCTGACAGCGGTACTGAGCCCTGGAAGACTTGTAGTAGCTACAATAGGTCATCAAAGTGAAAAAGTGCTATTCAAGATAACGAGCACTGGTTTAGAAAACAGAGGGAAAACAATGCCCTTTTTAAGAGCCAAGTTCTTCGCCTCGTTTCAAAAGTGCACTCCTCATTACTTTTTTGAAAAAAATCGAAGACCATTTTGATTGCACATATTATTTCCTCTTGGTTAAAGTTATTTTCAACTGTAGGAGTGGAAGCTCCCTTTAACTAATTTAAGCCCGCGGGTAATACAGCCGACGATAGCCGAAGTATAAGAGTCACGTATTATAATTAAAATTGAACTCATTTTCTTATAAGTGTGCCGCAGTGTATACTACTACTTACATCGAAACAGCTTACCTATAAAGACCTTATGCCTTTATTACTCGCATGTGTCAACCAGTTTCATGGACTAAGTATGAAGACTGCTTTGAATCTTCCGTTCTGGGCACGCTGTCTTTTTACGCCCGTCAGTTTACACGCGCATGCTTTTCAGAAAATTCGCTTGACCGAGGACGGTAGTAATCATACGTGGCTTAATTTAAGTACCGCCTTTTTCAGTAATTTCTTTCACTGACGCTGACTAACTTGTCCTTTCTCGACAACAGGCTCATCGCCAGCACATTCCTCTAACGGGTTTGAACGTTTCAGTGCATCAAGTTAATATGACCAGCATGACTGATTTGGCCGCTCAACAATTGCACAGCCAGGTAAGGCATAATTGACTCTTATCAAAGTTGCAAATTATCAAATTATTGCAAACTATTTATCTGGCCTCCATTATGAAAGAGGTCTATAAAATCGAACTTCTTACAGCGGAAACAGTAACCTATCAAATTCTGGTTTATTTCCGGAGATTCAGTAATGATACTCTTTTGAGTGCAGACGAGATCACGTCACGGGAATTTTTGCTATTTCTTAATGAAAACTAACGAGAGATTCATTCCTATGACAGGCTAACTGAATGACGAGAGAATAATATATTTCTGAGAACAGAAAAAGTAGATGTGGAATGGTTAGATTTTGTTTCCTTATTTCCAGGCTTCGCACTGTCCACACTTATATTTAATACATTTTATATATTTCAATAGGTGAACTATCCCTACGATGCATCCGTCCCAAAAGAGGACACCTGCATACCCCTTTAACCCGATCTGTAGCTGCCAGTTGATGATGGTTCTTTAATATCAATTCTTGCTAATTTGTGAAATTTGCGTTGAATTGCAGAGTAAACACAGTGCAGTTACCCTTCGTAACTTCGTTGTTTTAGACTTCTTGAAAAAAGCTGTGAGAGATATTCGTTTGAGCCGCACTGGTTGCTTCAACGATAAACTCAAACTATTGACAGCATGCCCAGCTCGAGACGATTGAGCACAACCCAACCGCAGACGGCAAGATGGACATGGATTACAGATTATTTATTAGCCTTATTTTTAATACGTATAGCTTTTAATTGAATGCAACATGGGCCTCGAGACACATGTAACTGTATGCGGATGATGACAATTAACTTCTTTAGCATAAAAAAACCACGTATCAAATGATAAATTTAAAAGCAAACACGTAGGCAACACTTCAGGGCCCGGTTGTTCGAAAGCCGATTAATTGAAGATTAACCTAAACTTTGGTTTCATTTTTTCAACTGTTGGGTGAAAGTTTCGTTGCTTTAATTGTCTTTCAAGATTGACTTCCTCTAATGTAAAATTCTGCTGAGTATTAACGTTGAACAACATTTCGTGGAGTAGAGAAATAAACTCTTTGGTTAATTTTCAATCTGGTATCAGCGTTTAACGGCTTTTGAACAACCAGGTCCAAGCGGTTTTCCGTTGACTGTCAACAGAAATCTATAGATTGGCTTTAGATTCCTTCGAAGTGTTTGGCTAAAATATATCACCCCTTTGTTCTTAAACAACCAGGAAGACAACTTTGACCTTACTGCACTGCGCCTTTCCTGCGCTTGAGCCAGCTTCATTTTCTTACGGAATCTAATTGGTTCACGAAATGTTTTAAGTTCGTTGCCAGCGGAGAAACCTCTTAGCTTGTCGTCATGTTCTGAGGGTATCATTTGAGAAATGTGAATGCATTATATTTCATTTGTGGTAAATAATTCCAATGTTTACTTGATAGAATTAAATTCCGAGTCATCTCTATACTATTAAGACGTCCAATACAACCATTGTATGGTAACAAAGTACAAAGAATATTCATATTGAATACGAAGCTGTTATTTTCTTGAAGAATTATCCATGATGATAGCTTTTGTTGTAGGCAATACAATTTTTGTCTTGGAGCTCTCGTTTTTAACCCAGGTGTTATTAATTTCTAAGCTTATTCTTGTAAGACTTATTTTAAAATAAAAGTGTTCTGCTGAGCGTATTTGAGCACGGTTTTTTACTGTTTCAGTTGACCTTTATTACAGTATTTGTTTGAACTTCTCGACTTGCTAGAGAGAATTTTTGAACCAATTACATTTCCAAAAATTTATAGAAAGTATTAAAATATACTAAAACATTGGAAAGCGTAAAAGGCGAGCTCTGATTGGCTACTCAAACTTTGCTATTCACCTCCAAACAAATCCCGCGGGATTTGCGCCCGAAGATATTGTAATCGTTGCGAGAATAATAAGTTGAAGTAATCCTTTTGTGTATGTTATCTCACTGTTTTATCATATACTAAAACAACTATTCACCGAAATGGAGGTGGCTAGTGGTGGATACTTACCTCCCGCTTCGCATAACGGTAAATATCCACCAATAGAGGTTTTGCATGGCAGCCATGTTGCATGGCAGAAACAATGAAAATGTTTTGCATTAGAAAGAACATTTGTTCCCATAGGAGAAAGCATCCATTGTTCCTGCCATGCAACATGGTTGCCGTGCAAAACCTCTATAGCTACCTCCACTTCGGTGAATAGCCCATTACGCCTCCATACGTATTATCCACTTAAGTCAATCCTGTGCCGTATCTTTTTATTTTTAGAACTGCTATACTGTATCTTTTCATCATTTTGAAATACCTTCGTGTTTCGGGTGTGATGCATTTGATGTAATCAGTGGCCGACCATAGGTCTCTTATGATTGGCTATTGTGAAAACACCCGCTACAACCCCCCTGGGAGGTGCTTCTAAAAAATAAAAAGATACGGGACAGTGGGTTAATACAGAAGATGGAGGCTCCGGGTAATGGGTTCATGCAAGAGTGAATTAGATAAGAGTGTTGTCATGGCATGGGTGGGCTCCCCACCACAGTCAAATGAGTCTATTTTTAGAATACCCGTTTCGGCGAAAATCAGTTGTCATGTCCCTGAAAAAACATGGAAGAAGCAGTCACGCATGACATGGCCTCTTCTGATTGGTTAAAATTGGCGACCCTCTGTTTGTTTCACGCGTAAAGTCTATCTAAATTTCAATCCATTTGCGACTGTGCTGGAGGCAAGGCCGCAAAGTGACAGATAAAAACTCTTCTCCAATTCACTATTGGCTCCTGTAACCATTCATCTCTGAGCAAACGGGGAAAAAAAACCAAATAAAATAGCTTCCCGTTTCGCTTCGGTTACCGAGGAGCAAATTTTAGCGATTGACTCGGTTGATGCATGGTATACACTAAAACAAATTTCCATCTCGATCTGTTTTTATTGCCGGGATGATGTCAGTCGATTACGGAAAGTCCTGTCTGCTTGGTGAAGAGCTGCCAAAGTTCATTTAAACAAACTCTCTTACAACAAAAATATGCTCTTCGTTTGATGTATTTCTGTGAACCAAGACCTCACGCAGTCCCCTTCTTTATCTCTCCGAAAACTCTTCCTTTCATATAAGGTCAAATTAAGGTATACGAGCTGATAACCGAGATTGAGTGAACCAATCAGAGCACGAAAATGCATTAACCGAGGTTGAAAATTTAATAAGAGGAGATATACTGTTGCTTTGCAACAAGCCGTGGCAAATAATTTAGAAGATATTACATCACTAACAATTTACCTGCGTCGATCGAACATATAAACCTGTCAAAGAGAGTATGAATGAAAGAAGAATGAATAATTCATAAATTTTGTTTTCGCAGCTGGCTTGTGACAAAAGTAATTCTGTCCCAGTTGATCCGCAACTACGATTGGCCTTTCTGCGCATGCGCCTCTTCAATTATGTTTTATTCGAACAGAACGCGACATAAGTCAAGGATTTGGTAGAACGAATAAGGCATCAGGTACACCTGTCGCAGTCGGAAGCCCATTGGCTCCTGTCACAGATTAGGGACTTACACGTTGATATTTCCGGGAGGGGGGCATAGCTAACTATCCCTCCCACTTTCTCGCAAGCAAGTTAAGTTGTCGAGGGGGGAGACAGTGGGAAAGAGAAGTCTACAAATTCTCTCTTCGACGATTTTGCTTGTGTGTACCTATCTGGTTTTAGCTAAAGATGGAAATCGCGCACCTTTCTCCAGTTTTGAGATTTAAGTGTTACGAGTACAAATTCAATGCATATCCCAGCATGCATTAAGCACAACTCTACTGATAAATTTCTTTTGAACCACACAACGACGCAAGACGCGGTTCGTTAAGATCATCTTTCCTCAAAATGACGATCATTTACACGAAAAATACGATCGTGGGAGTTTAACATTGAGAAAAACTTGTCTCTCAAGAGAGAACCGCAGCTTGGATTAAATTAAAGAACCAACGCATTCTTCAAACGGGCCAACTTCAAAAACACCTTGACATTTTCCTAAGTTGTGTTCGCCTGAATCACACCTCTGTTTGTTGGGAAGGTCTTCGGGGAGGCCCTGGCTTTTCTGCGCATGCGTAATGCACTAACACCGCCGGATCGAGTTCCGCAGAAGTTTGAGTATCCTTTAGTGGTTTTGTGTCTTCACTAATAGCGTCAACACTTTCGAACGCGTCATCGCTCCCCTGACTAGCGTCGTTTTGCAGAAGACCTACATGTTCCTCAACATCGTCCTCGACGGCTAGACTGTGTTTGCTAACCTGGGATGATAACGAAACCACGCTCCCATTGCACTGGTTCAATGACTGCTTTCCCAAGTAGGATGTATTAGAGGACACTGAGGTCCTGCTCCCGCTAAAAAACAACAGCGGCTCATTGCCAGTGTCGCGTCTGATGTCTGCATACCCGTCACCAACTTCGTCACAATCTTCTTCGGTGTTTTCCACTTCGTATCGAAAATTCACACCATCATTACTTTTCGTTAGGTCACAGACTTGTTCCGAGCTTCCAAACACGTTGTCTTCTTCAGACGAAGAAGGTGTTCTGGCGGCAAGAGGGCTGAGTAACGGAGGCTGGAGGTCAAGGTATTCCTAAAAACAAGAGGAAGAGAACAGCAATTTACCAACTTGTAAAGTCAATTCGTATGTCTTGAAGATAGTTACTTGTTATCGCTGTCCTTTCCCTTTTTTCGGTAAAAGACAACTATGTCGAACCGGATAGGGATTTCCAAACCTGGGCCCGGTTGTTCGAAAGCCGATTAACGCTAATCCCAGAAGAAGCTTCCACCCAAAAGTTAAAAAAGCAAACCAAAGTTTACGCTAATCCTGGATTAAGTTAATCGGCTTTCGAACAACCGGGCCCTGGGGCCCGTTTCTCGAAAGTCCCGAAACTTACGGGCCATTTTCGGATGTCACCATTCCCTTTGTATCTCAAGAACGAATATTATTTAAGTCGTCAAACTTCACAGTCATTTTTCTTCGGCTTTCCAAAACAAGCGGTTACCAGTTTCGCAAATGGCTTTTCGGGCCCGAATAGTTATCGGAACTTTCGAGAAACGGGCCCCTGGTCTCGAACCTGGAAAGAGCTTTGAGAAAAGTACCATGAAAATAAAGCGTTTTAATATCAACAAACAGCTGCCATGTTTTCAACCGCGAGGAAGCAAAATTCTTTTCATAACAACTAAGTTCAATTCTCGAAAGATTAGTTCGGGTCCTCGCATCTATAACAGGGAGCTATAGCAACTACGTCGGGAACGGAAACGAGAACGTCATCTCAAAACATAACCTGAATTCGCGCTATTGTAATTATTTCGCGAATATTCCAAGACTATTCCAAGCTTTTTAACGTGACATCGGTGTGGCAATCCCTCAAGAATGAAACCGACGAGTCACGCTTAATTTAGGGGAGAAAATGAAAATTTATCTCCAAGTACTGACGCTCTCCATAAAACTTCAAATTTGGCTATTTCACGTTGTAATTTTGCTGACGACGGCAAAGAAATGGACAAAAGTGAAAAACGCACACGCAGAGCGTGCAAAGCTATTGTTTTTGCCCACTAAATACGCAAATTTGGGACGTTATCGTTGCCGTCGCCGTTGTCGTTGCTAAAGCTCCCTAATTACAGACATCGACGTCGTGACATCATCTGAAAGAAATCTAGTGGTAATGTAGGATACTCTTTACTATTAACTATTCATTTTCATTTTAAACTCTTGTGATGGTAAGTGAAGTGTGGAGCGCATTGTTTTTCGTCGACAGACTGGAGTTAATACCAGGAACCACCAC
This sequence comes from Montipora capricornis, assembly GCF_036669925.1. Classification (NCBI taxonomy): domain Eukaryota; kingdom Metazoa; phylum Cnidaria; class Anthozoa; order Scleractinia; family Acroporidae; genus Montipora; species Montipora capricornis. Next base: position 62,488,643 of record NC_090885.1, read on the forward strand.
GACCACACTTACGAAATTATTCATCAGAGTTAAGCCAGATACTAATTAAGAACATACACACCACATATTTACTTAATTGACCAATCCCAATAGGGGCTTTTCAGGGCCAATGAAACGCAATCAACGAAACGACAGAACAGAACAACAACAAGTAAGACCACACAAGATAATAATAGGGCCGTTTATACGAGAAAAATAAGACGCGAACAGGCCCATTTATACCAGTGCAGCTTACAAAAGACGCGAAATGCTCGTGTAAATGGTACGCGGCTAAGTTACCGGCCAACTGGTCCAATGATGACGTAATTTATTTTGATGCCTCGTTTTGGGGGTAAAACAAACGCACGCGCAGGAGCCGTAGCCGCAGATGGAGTGAGCCGTAAACTTCGATTTTGTACCATTTAAACGGGGTGTTCGCGTCTTATGTAAGTCGCGGCTTATTTTCTCACGTATAAACGGCCATAGTAAGTCGACTTAGCAATTGCAATGTAAGACCCACTTTAAGTCTACTAAGGATTCATGTCTTGGCTGGAACTCATGACTTGAAGCTGACAACTAACACATTTCTCTGACTTGTGAGTTATCAATATTAAAGACCTTCATTGCCCGTCTCTCGAACGTCCCGAAAACTCTTCGGGCCCAAAGAGCCATTTGAGAAACTGCGATCCCTTTGTTTTGAAAAAAGGGTCTTTTGACAAATTTTCAAGGAAAAAGAAAGCGAAATGAAAGAAAGAAAAGATCCTCGCACTTACCTGGCCTAAGGGCCCGTTGTATACGAAGAAAAATTGTCGTCACCCTCCCAGCCGAGTCAATTTTAGCGAGATTTTATATGACAAAAGAACTGCCCTTTTGCCCGAGTCAAGAGCTGCCCGTCTCAGTTCGATCATGAGGATACTGGGTACACAGCGCTTGCGCATGCTCTCATTATCTTGCATTGACCGAGTTGACCCGGCCAAAGTGTTTACATGAAAAACAGTTGGCCCGGCTAGGAGAGTGAGCCTATCTTCGAAAACGGGTATAGGCGGGTCATTTTTTTTCCTCATGTAAACGGTTCGCCGCGTTTTGCAAGGAAATGTTGGAAAAACTGGCTCGCCCAGGGTAGCTTGGGTAGGCGAGTCAGAATTCAACCCGGGACAAAAATTTTCTCCATATAAACAGGGCCTGAGAATGGAAGCGAGACTACCAGTGACCCTGTTTTGATACAAACCTTTGCTTTTCTAATGTTTATGCAGACTGAAAGGCCATTTTCCAAATATCAAATAGTCAGCTTGATAGTGAGGTAGTGAGGACAAAAACAATTGAAACACGTTGGAATGAATGTGAAAAATATCATCCACTTCCCTCTGTCTTGGTCCTCTAAACTTCTCTTTCAAGCTGAATTTTAATACATCGAAACAGGCCTATTGGAATTACAATACAAATAACAAGTGACCTTGTATTGATACAGACCTCACTGGCAGCCTCGCATCCATTTTACAGTTGTTTGCTCAGTAACTTAGCCTATGAATGCCGGGCTGCGAGGCTGCCGGTGACCTGGTGTTTAATTATTTATCGGGTCTAAAACCCGATGAAACACTCCTGCTCGTTTATTAAACAGTACTTAAAAGACCAGCTTTCCTAAACAAGCGGATAGCAGTTTCACAAATGGCTTTTCGGACCCGTAACGTTTTACGGATTTTCCAGAAATGAGCCTCCATGTCTGAGGAAACTATCACTAAAACTTGGAGTATTGGCTATTCACTCCAAATCATGAACCCCTGGCACTGACGCTTTCTTTTACCATAAGACAGTACTAACAAAGTGTCAGCAAACAATTACGAACTAGTTTACATCTTTTAAGCAAGATACTTACCTTGTCTGATAGCATGGAAATCATTCTATCAAACTCCCGCACAAGATCTGGAAACGTCGGCCTATTTTCAGCAAATTCTTGCCAGCAGTTTAGCATAATCTGGTAGCTGATAAGACGTAAGACGAGAAAGGTTATTGTTTAAAAATATAAACCATTTCTAGGAAAGGAAATTGAATACGAGTAGTCTCCAAGTTTAACTCGCGCGCGAACGAAACGCGCCACACGAGGGAGGCGCCGAAAAGTACACCATAAAGGTCCATCAGGCAATTTACGCCCCTGGCTTCGGCTGTACTAATGTAATTTATCATTATTTACAATGCGAAAATAAAAAAAAATAAAAAAGACGGACAAAAAGCTGTTTGATTGTCCATGTTGTTCTGAACTTACAGCTCCTTGGAACAGTTGATCGGTCGAATCATTCGGTAGCCAGACTTGAGTAGTGAATAAAGCTTCTCCACAGGAATACCAGGATAAGGAGAGCCACCTGAAAGTTAATACAAATGGAAAGTCAGATACCGACACAACTCACATACTTTCAGAACTGGGGGATTGTGGTTGAACGTTTTTCACATGTCCTTAATGTTGTGTGGTACACTAAGTTCGACAACCAAGTGAGTTGTTCTTTAGTGTATCATGCATTAAGAAGACCACATTGTCAAAGTGCCACTGTGACCAAAAATCAATTGTTCTTTTTCTTTGGATTTCAAAACTATGTTGACTAAACACTAAGCGACCAAACTTTTTTAAGCCATGATTTCAATAAGACACCTGTTTCAAGTATTTTAACTGGAATTTTCCGATTTAACAACGGTCCGCCATTACTAACTTTAGGATCTTGAGAGAGCTAGATCGAGGAGAAAATGACGTCAAAGGCTCACTAGATCAAACATGGACTTTCAGACTTTGAAACTCGCGTTTTGCATAGATAACAAACTGCTGCATTCATACGCTGAAATTTATTAAGGTACTGAGTAAATGACGTCATTTTTCCCTGGATCCAAGCCTCTGATTTTTGAACGTGAGTAATGGCGGACAGTGAAATCTAAAACTAAAGCGCCCTTTGGATAAAATTCAAACCTCAAAAATTTTGCCAGTCAGGTGTTGAGCAAACACACTTTCAAAATCTGAAGAAAAAAAGGAAGTGATTTTTTTTTTATCACAGGGACACTTTAATACTAAAAAGCGTCCCTAAGTAGTTAATTATCCTGTTGGACTACAGCTTTACATTTCTTTTTACCTTTATTTACACCACTCACAAAACCAAAAGAAAAAAAAAGAGCAAATTAAATAAAGACTGTTAACTACTAGCATTTAGCCGTAATTCAGAATCTTGTAGAACGAAAACCACGGCACTATAATAAAATCATATCACAGAACTAGCCAATCAAAACCTGCACCAGCGATTAGGGCGCGAAAACGCACGGGAGAGCAAAAATTTGGCGCGATATTTTTAAGCCAGTTACCAAAGTGTAGTAAATTAAAGGCATACAGCATCGTGAAGTCATCCGTGATCTAAAAGGAACGCTGCTGACCATAGGTCGAGTTTTCCTTACACAGGTTTTTAGAGAAAAAACATTAGGTTTTACTCCTACCAAAAGTTGTAATTTCCCAGGTTAATACTCCAAACGACCATCTACGGAAAGAGAAGATTTACAAATTAAAATGACTGGTTTTCAGTGGTTTTCACGTGACGTCATCGCTGCGATGTTGGTCCAGCAATGTACATTACATCATTGTTACCTGTGTCTCTAGAGATTGGCTGCACCCCACCTATATATCACACAGTGAAACATGCTTTTCGCATATCCTGATTGGTTAACTGAGAGATGGTAGGCACGTTATTAGAGAGATTTGACGTCGCGTCTACCGCAAAAATTGCGTTTTACCAAAAACCAAGAGAAGGTACAAATCGAAGAATTTTTTTCTCATTTCATGCCTGTTAAGTACAGATTTCGAGCAACGTCCCAAAAGAGAGAGACAAGACTCTTTTACTCCAAGGAGTAATCAGTATGCAAATTCCCCCTCGCAATTTTTCAACCACTGTCCGGTAAACAAGTATTGCGAATGAAGAAGTTCTATTATCAATGAAGGGATATTCTCTTGATGTAACATCAAACCCTTATGACTAGCCGAAAAAGAAAAAAAAAAAGAAATCTATGGCACTACTTAAAAGAATAGACTTATGGAACACAGAGGTAGGCAAAGGGCACAATGGGAGAGCAAACACCAAGACAACTGGTCTAAAACTAGAGTGAAAGCGAAAAATGAAAGGAAACTAAAAGGTAAATGGCGATTCATTCTGTCAGTACCGAGATTAAGGAGCTTAACCAAGGAAGACGACGTCAGCTACGTGACGTCAACTGAAAGTATCAAAATGTATGATGCACGTGCAGAACATGCAGACACATTGCTTCAACCAATTGTTTTCCACCAGTCTCGCTCTTGACCAAGTCGTCGTGTCTGGAGCTACCTAACAACGAACTCTGGACGGCTTCAAAACAAGGGCAGTTTTGAAACCACTCTCAACCAATATCGTTTCGAATTTGAGAAAAAAATTGAGAAATTCCGCCAGAGGGCTTTTAAAGAAAGAACTGCGGCCTTATAGATGCTCGCACAACGAAAGAAAACTCGATTATTATCCACAAGAGATCAACACTCACACATCACTTTGTGTTGTATAAACTCGATCAATTAACGCTTCCAGAGCCATCCACTTCACAGGTAGTCTTCCCTAACAAAAAAGATAAGAAAGAAGAAGGCAAACACAACTCGTTATTTCAACCAGCCTAACCCGTGCAACTATACTAGCTAGCAGTTTCGTCGGAGGTCACCGCGATTTTCGAAACAGATTCTCGTAACGGTTTGATGTGAAGAGTCGGGCGATAACATGTGACGCCATAGGATCACGTGTTAAGGGTTCCTAGTTGCCTGCAAATGCTGACGAATTCTCAATTAGAAGGTTTTCGAGCCTGAGCAGATTCTCATCTCTCCCCAACTCGAACTGCTACCGGAGGAAACGCTCAATCGATAGCTTGCGCGCGTGCCTTTAAGCAACAATGAAAAGTGGGTTTTTTTTTTGTTTTTAATGTACTGAAAAAAGACAACCAGAAAAAATAACACTATATAAATCTTACGTCAGTTGTTTTCCTGTAATAATCATCTTCATGGACGTTTCTCGCCAATCCAAAATCGGCAATCTTTAAAACTCTATCTTCGTTCACCAGAATATTTCGAGCTGCCAGATCTCGATGGATGCACTGGTAAAGAGAAAATTGCAGAACCAAAGCTTTTTCTTAAGAGCATGACTCCTAAGCACTGTGAATTGTGATTAATTTGAAAGAACAAAGCGATGCTTACCTTTCGGGAGGACAAGAATTCCATACCCTTAGCGACTTGGTAACAAAACGACAAAAGGTCCTGCAAAGTGAGGTGCCCAGGGGACTGGGCACCATCTTCGTACTCAAGTAACGGTCTTCTGTCTTGAAGGAATTGACGAAGATTGCCATTGGCAGCGTATTCAACAACAACAAACAAGGGGCCTTGAAAAGAGAGGATAAGATGAGAAGAGGCAACATCGTCGGAATGAAACAATTTTTTTTTTATTTGAACAGACGACCTCTGCGATACCGGGACAGTGCTCTGTCAACTGCGGTAGCCAGCACGACTGGGAACTGATCATTTTGTGCTGAGTTCGTAACTGTTACTCAAGTATTGTTAAGAAAAAGGCCACTCAAGGTTGCGTTGATAACGCAAAAGTGATCAATCTTTCGACATTGCATGCAAAAGCGGTGCGTAGAAGGGAATCTTTGCTGACCTGATTGTTTAGGATTTTGTTTCATTAACATACGAGTTTTCTCACATAAGGCATCATCCTATTTACAAATTTGTTTCATTAACATACGAGTTCCCTCACATAAGGCATCACGCTAACTAAGTGACTTCAAAAGGCAAAAGAACTTGTTGAACTTAGTTAAATCTCCAACTTGAAGCCTTGTAGCTTTCATAACGAGCCATCAAAAACTGATAAAACTATTGGGTGGCATAAGCCCTAATGATCCAATACATTCTTTGTAAAATTTCGAATTCTCAAAGCATCATTGCTCGGAAATGTGGCATTTCAATTTTCAGAGATCCAATGCACTTTTGGATAACTGATTAAAAATCATAGCCTTGTGTTAATGAGGCAAAAAGTGTACACAAAGATTCCCATAGAGATCGAGATAAGAAACGTTTAACTGCAACGTCGATCGTGAACACTTATTTAGGTGAACACTGTCATGCAAGAACATCAGTCTCCGACAAAGTCACGCAGAGTTTTATTATTGGTGGAGGGCTTGGTGCAGGCTGACCCGAAAACTCCCCAGCCATTTAGTCTCCAGGCTCTCTAATGTAATGTAAATTATTCTCCACAGAAGAAACAAATTTACAAAAGAGAAGCGAATAATATTCAAGTACAAGGAGAAAAGGGCAAAATAGCGAACTAATACTTTGCCTAATAGTTGGAAAAATATAAAGATTCTTAATTAAGTGGTTAGAGAGAAGAAATGCTAACACAACTGAACAGACATACCATAACTTGAGCAAATAAAATACAACTAGTCAAAACACATATACGTATGTACCAAAGCAATATAGTATAAGTATAGGTATATCGTATAAGTAGATAAAGCGTGTATGAGTAATAATGTATAAGTATATCGTATAAGTAGATAAAACGACCAAATCAATCTAGCATTTAGTATTGCGAAAAGTAATGTCTATTTCAGTGTATGTATGCCGGTCTAAAAAAAATGTAATTCGTAAAGTGTAAGGGCAAATAAAGTATGTATTATTTCATTATCATTATCACAAACTTATAGGCTTCGTTA
>NC_090885.1:62497862-62515362 GCF_036669925.1 Montipora capricornis
CTTCGCAAACAATATGAAGAACTACAAAACTCATTGGCAAATTGCGTAACACGACCCTAAAAGCAGTTTCTCTGAACGTAAGAGGCCTCAACAAAACTACCAAAAGAAGAAAGCTATTTCGCTGGTTACATCTTAACAAATTTGATATAATTTTCCTGCAAGAAACGTACAGCGACATTGGACTGGAGGACTTCTGGCGAGCAGAATGGAGTGGTAAAATCTTCTTTGCTCACGGCTCAAGGGCACAGTAAAAGTGTCATGATATTGTTGATCTTTTTGCAATTGCTTGTACCTTGATGCAAAGGTGAGAGGGCAAGCTTCTACCTCAGTGATGTGTCCCAGGGCTAGACTCCAAGGGAACATTTACCATCAGCTTGTTAGCAAAAACCTAAATAACCTTCCTGTTGTAAATTTGCATGTCGTTTTTCTTGGAAAAATTAAAGCTACTCTCTCTCATCATTCTTGTTTTGATTTTTTCAATCTAAGTGGTAGGAACGTGGTTGCTATACTAACATAACTGGGACGTACTGCAAAGTAAAAAAATTTACTTCGTTCGTTCTATCAGCAATCGAATAATTTTGTGGAGCGTATAGAGCGGTTTGAGTATCGTAAAACAAGTACCATAGTAATTACTTCGACTAATCACAGCAGGTGCCAACAGCGCAATGAACCAATCCAAATTCGTAGCAATAGACCCATATAACTCAATGTCCAAACAAAAGATTTCATTCACTCTCATTCAGTGTGAGGCTAGACGTGCAAAAACAGAGCCTTTATTCCCCACGGACTCCAAAATGGCCGCCGAGTGATAAAGGTGAATTCCATGTAACTTGCGCTCAAAGCGCGGGAAAAATCGCGCGTGCAAGTCGCGATTGGTTTTCATTGCATGGTTGATAAACTGGCGACTGGCGCGAGATTTTTAAATCAATCACTCAGCGTAGCAATTGCAATCGCGTAATTACTTCCGACAGTCATTTGAAAACTGCTCTAACAAGAAGAGAGAAGAAATTTAAGGTCCACATTGCAAACAAGTTAACAATCAGACTGTTTGATACCACTCTGGTTTGGAGAAGTTAAAAGTTACAATTCAAAAGACACGACCCGCGGTGTCACAAACGACACGAGAAAAAGTCGAGCATGCGCAAAATCCTTACCTGTGTTAGCCTCGACTCCAAACGATTGCGAAAGCTTCTTTGTCGCAGAAATGCAGCCGCTGACCCAGTGGAGGAAACGGACGACGTTCTAACAAAGCTACGAGGCTCTATGGTAACCCGTTCGACAGGCACCTCGTATTTAGCATCAGGAAGTTCTAGCGACCTTTTTTGTTTTCTAATGCGCACACAGCACCACGCGATGCAGACACAGACAACCAGCAACATCAATCCACCGGCGGCCGCAAGGAGGCGAATCTCAAGGTCGCTGAATTTAGTTCCGGTTAGCGTGGATCCACCAGACGGGAGAGGAAGTGTACTGCTCTGACTGGATGTTTTTGGGGACGGGTCTGAAATGATTTGAAATTTCTTTAAGTACCTAAGCAAACGTATAATATCATCAATAAACTAGGTATATACAGGAGCCCAGGACTAGGAGCGAATAACAGCCATATATTCATGTCACGGCGTTTTAACAGACCGATTTATTTTTGGATGAAATTCCCGCGAATGAGACTCCAGTAGGAGCCCGATGACCAATCAAAAGAACTTATTTGGCGTCTTTGCGTTACCGAACCGGAACTGCCTATGTTTTCTACGGAAAAGGTAGTCTAAAAATAGATCGGTCTGTAAAAATGCCGTGTTCGCTCCTACTAATGGGCTCCTGGTTTACATTTATTGAGCAACAGCCATCTTTATGATGTTGTACGCTAACTGAGCACCGAGGCAGATTAAAGGTTACGGTAGACTTTTAAGGGCGAAATTTTTGCGATTTTTTTCCCTATCTCATAGTAATCAATACTACTATATTTTCATTTAAAAAATACTCCAAAATGTTAAACAAAATGCGAGTTATTAATATAACGAAAACGTATTTTCGATGGATCTTTGGAAAAGGTGGAAGATGGACAAAGCCAATTAGAAACTGTCAACGAGAAGGAATTTGCTCACGTTTTCCGCGGGAAATTAACCGTGCTTTTGAATTTCAAGTCGCGTTGTTTGTCATAAACATTGTCAATTTTTTTCACGCATGGGCGTCGGTGTACTCCCTGAGAATAACTTTTTCAAGGGAAAGAATAAACTAGAAAAGAGTCCATGGGTAAAACCTAAAAAGAAGCGTCGCCGTAAAAAAAAAGGAAAAGAAGAAATAAAATAACACTTTTGCGGCTCGTCCAAGGGACTCTGCAAGACATCACTTATCACTTGTGCTCCCATTGGATGTTGTTATCTGCGGTGTTTGCGTGTTGACATGTGGTGAATCAGAATACGCGAAAAGTTTGTAAAACTTTGGAAGCGAAAAAAACCTAGTAGCTCCTCTTCACGCAAGTGTATCATCCTCTTTAAGCGAATTGATAGGGTATGAAAATTTAACGGATTGTCTTGAAATTTCGCCTGAGGGCTCCCAAGATACCAACCTAAGATACCGTGTGAGGGGTTTCCGTTTTTTAAAATTGAACTCCCGCAATGGCCTTCGACGAAACCTTTATCGGTAAATTTTTGATAGGCATATTTGACACAAAATTTTCAAAGCAACCAATCGGAATATCAAAAAAGCCTCAAACGGCTTTGACGATAAACGCCTTGTGAATGACATTACACAGAAGGCTGCCCTTGCATTAAAATTCGATACCCGATAAATTCGATCAGAGAGGCATCGGTCGCTCAAAGTTCTCGGGCCCCGCTCTTCTTTCGATTAGATAAAGTGAAAAAGAAAATATATTTCCCGGAAAGTGCATTTCATAACCTTTCAAAAGATGTATAGTCTATGGCTGTTGCGACTAACAAAGTGCGTTTAAAAAAATATTTCGCAAGGGACACCCGTGAAGGTCTACCGTAACCTTAAAAGAGCCACGCATCATGAGGTGCAAACAGCGCCATTCCATGTAACGTTCAAAGCGCGGTAAAAATCGCGCCTGCAAGTCGCGATTGGTTTTCCCTCTCATTGGTTGATAGAGCGGTTTTCAATTGAGTGTCGAAAGTAATTAGCGAATTACTTTGGTTTTGCATCTACTTCACTCGGTGATTGGTTCAAAGTTTTCGCGCCACTTTTTTAACCAATCAGAAGTGAAACCAAAACCAATTGTGGCTCGCGCGTGCACATTTTCCCGCCTTTTGTGTCGGCTACGAGTAATTACTTCGAGTTTTGATTGGTTTACTGGATTGTCTCCGTCCTTTTTGATTGGTTAAAGTATTTACTTTGGTTTTGGTTTTACGACACTCATTTGAAAACCGCTCTAAACTGGTGCGAGACTCCATGCCAGTCACTGAGCGTGGCAATCGCAATCGCGTTTATTACTTTCGACAGTCATTTGAAAACAGCGCTCTAATGGTCATTACTGGGAAAACCATCTCGTTTTCAGAAAAAAAATGTTCTTGGGTAAATTTTCCTTGAAAAAAACCCTATTTTTTTCTGTTCATCATAAGTCATAATAGGAGCAAAAAAGCATAGATTTCTGAAAGGATGCCGACACTTTAATTTATAAGACCAAGACGCACCTGGTGTTGGTGGACAATAGCTGACAGTAAGGTTAATCATTCGTGATACACTCCCAACAGAATTTTCGGCCTGACATCCATAGATCCCCGAATCATGTATGGTCAAGTTTTTCAACTTCAACTTAAATTTCACCTCATTCATCTCCATTTCTTTCGCGGTATAAGGTGGTTGTTCATACCGGCTCGGATCTATTAGGACGCCAAGTTCTTTCTCGTCCAGTTTACTCGAATTGCTGTAAAACCAGCGGTATTTTGTATCAGGATCCTGGGTATAGACAATACAGTGGATTACGACATTTTCTCCAACACAGAGGGGATTTGTCTGTTCCCACCTTACGTAAACATGAGGCTCGCTACGGATTTTCGCTGCAAAAAACGAGAATGAATCAGTAATGATTAGTAATGGTGATAAGACTGACCTAGCGGAAAACAATTCCGGGAGTGTTGTCTCAATTTGAAGTTAAAATCATGAGAATAGGGACCTTTAGATTCTAGGACGAGGACGAGAACGAGTACGAAATTTAATCTTACTCTTTGTTAGCAGTGTAGGTTGCTCAGTTATTCTTATTGCTGGTAACTGAGCCTTTTTTGCCGATCTAAAACTACCAAAACGGCTACCTTGTTGTTGACTTGTTTTGGCACGACGACGGTATCACGTTTTTTCCGCCCAAATGACGCTGGTTTGTGTGCGCACACTTTTGTTCTATGAGAAAATCTCGTACTCCTGGTCGTCCTCGTCCTAGAATCTAAAGCTCTCTAATAAATAGGAGGCAGTTTAGCAAAGTGGTTAGGGTGCTGGACTTGAGAGATCCGTAGTCTCGGGTTCAAGTGCTGCTCTGTGCCGAGTGTTCCCCAGCTCAACTCCTCGGCAGCGCTTGTAAAAAGCCAACTGGTTTGCCTCCCGCAAGTTGGGATTCATTTGTATTGCTTTGTTTCATTTATCTGACGGCCACTATTTCTACTACTGAGTTACCAGTAATCAGTGTTCACCCTTGTTAAATAGAGCGAGTTTCAATCGAGTGTCGTAAAACCAAAACCAAAGTAATTACTTTGGCCAATCAAAAAGGACGGAGACAATCCGATAAACCAATCAAAACTCGAAGTAACTACACGTAGCCGACACAAAGCGGGCGAAAATGTGCACGCGTAAGCCACGATTGGTTTTGGTTTCACCTCTGATTGGTTGGAAAAAATGGCGCGAGAACTTTGAACCAATCACTGAGTGAAGTAATGCAAAACCAAAGCAATTCGCTTATTACTTTCGACACGCAATTGAAAACCGCTCTAACGACTTTTAAAATTTATTTATAATAACAACAACAGCTCTTTATTACAAAAACAAACGTTCGGGGCAACAGTTAAATTATAATACAATGTACAAATATGAGAAAGAAACGCCCTTCGGAAATTTTCGGACGTCTCAGTAAGTCTTCGGACATCTTCGGATATCATCGGTTCCCTACGCTCAATTCTGGCACTTTCACGATTAATATTACTTCAAAACAAAAAAAAAAAACAAAACAAAAGCTGGCAATAAAAGACGAGGGCCGAAGACCGTGGAGATTAACCAGCCCTCATGGGTACATGTGGAAGAAATTAAGTCATTTGCTATGGTTTTACGTGGCTTACTACAGTTTTTCGAAAAAAAAAGCAAGATTTTAAAATCTGTGAATTGAAACAATAGGATGTCTCTTCTGAAGTGTTAGTCACTGCAATTGATGTCAAATGTAATAAATGCAAATCAGGGGAAAATGCTAAATATAGTGACCGAGCTCCTGTAGGGAGGCCTGGAACCTAGACATTTCAAAGACCTTGTTCTCAAAACTTTGCCGTACGACCAGGGTGAAAATTTTGGGAATTAGTAAACAATATGAAGACGAAACCGTCAACAAATTTTACAAAAGAGCAAGTGGACAGTTTTTCAGTTGTTATCAAAATAGACGAAAATCCACGTTTTTGCCATTTTCGAAAAACCTATCTCACAGGTTTATTTCTATACACTATTATTTTTCTCGCTAAGGAAATCCTGAATTTTTAAGGTGGGGTCATACGGGTATTTTTATAGAAAAAGGCCTTCTTAGTATGGGAATTTAGTTTCCCTCAACTATTCTCCGGTCATGCGTTTTTATTTATTTTTTTCTCGAATTTTATTTCTATTGTACATACATTACCATGACAAAGCATCATTAAACTTAAACTTAAACTTAAACTTTGAAATTTCTAGTTTCCAGTCCCCCCTCCATGAGCACGGTCACTATACCTAGCATTTTCCCCTGATTTGCATGTATTTTTTTCAGGTAAAATTACATTTTACATCACTTCAGAAGAGACATCCTGTTGCTTTAATTTCACAGATTTTGAAATCTTGATCTTTTTCTTCGGAAAACCGTAGTAAGCCATCTTAAGCGTTTTCCATACACGGACATCATTTTTGGTGAGCGGAAACGTAATAAGGCGACTACGCCATACGATAACGATTCTCTTTACCCGGCTAAAAGATTGCATGGCTAAACCGCAAAAAACGCAAAATTGAAACGAAAAGGAACAAGTGCATGAGGTATAATATTGGCAAGAAATTCCCCTTTATTATCACTCGGCGGCCATTTTGGCTCTATCCTTGGTTTTCATCCACGTGATGAGACGACCATGTTGGAGTACAAAACAATAGAAAATAGCCCCACAAGTTTTTGCATAATAATAGAATCAAAATCCCTAAAAGACATTTTACGGCATTGTTCTGTACATCAACATGGCCTCCGTGACGTCAGAGGAAAACCCCAAATTGGAAGTTGAAAACCGTGAACTTAACAGCACTGTGATACTGGGGTGGGCCGTGTAATAGCATACGCAATATTCACACGGGAGCAGTGTTAGGACAGTGGTGAGAGCAGTCGCCTCCCACCAATGTGGCCTGGGTTCGATTACCAGACTCGGCGTCACACATGATATGTGGGTTGAGTTTCTCTGTTCTCCACTCTGCTCCGAAAGGTCTTTTTTTCGGATACTTCGGTTTCCCATCTCCTAAAAAACCAACAAAAACGTAACCCTAACCCTAAATTTAACTTCGAACAAGTGTTAGACCTACTTTTGACGACAATTTTGTAAGTATGCGTCAACCATCCATAGGTGTTGGATACATTGCACACATATGTTCCTTGATCATGAATATCTACTCCACTGAAAGAAATCTTAAAGTTAATTCCACCGGGGTTATCACATGTCCGGAGTGCTGACTTCCCGTGTAGATCACGCCGTTTTTGTACCAGGTGACCATCGGAAAAGGGGTGCCTTCTGCCTCGCATGTCAGTTCAAACTTGTCGCCTTCATCGTGTTCATTTTCGACCAATTCCATGCTTTCGGGATAAATAAATCGTGGTTTCTCTGCAATAAAATGTGAAATGACTTAATAATTGATGTGTAATGATTGATGATATTTATGGCAATAGCGATGACAATTATAAAAATACTACCTCTAAAACAGTAACAAAAATAGGCACGCATTGGGTACGTGTGGTAGTGCAGTAACACAGCTCTTTATTTCATATTGTGAACTGAGCGGCGTTTTGTCTTCCAGGAGATTCAAGCTTTCTTTGCGTAATATGTAGCTCTAATAGTACCCGATATTGTTTTGGTACTGTATATAATTATAGTGCCATGGTAGATGTCTTAGGTAAATAGCCCCCGAGAGGACATGTGAAAACTAGTCAAATACTAAACCCAGAAAGATGAAAGAAAATATAAGGAAATCGTGAAACATTGGCTTCGAGGCTGACATGTTGATCATTTTCACGTTCCCTCGCAACTTCTTTTCACCTCAAGTTTAAGCGTGCACTCTGAGAGCCTAACAGCTTTCTAAGATAAAAGTTCACTGAAGTTAATCCTTGTCCAGCAGGGTTAGTGTTTGGATGGGTGACCCCAAAATATACCACTTGCCGTAAGAAACATCCATAGGACCGAAATTTCTATTTTAACGCTCAAAAAATGCGAACTAAGCAAGGTACAGATCGAGAAAAAAATATTTTGCCATGAGCAACAAAATTTGAGACTGGAAAACAACTTCAATTTTGAAACCCAGAATATAAAAAGCTACCATCAGCGAAAAAATTTTTAGGAGATTTTTGCTCCGTTGAATTTTTCTAGTGTACTTTTGGCTGCACAAGTGAATCGCAAAATCGAAAATGACATCGAATTCAGCGGGTGCCGTGATCAAGTTACTTTGCACGTTTACTCGCAAAACAAGGGATACATCCGTGTCAAAATGATGGCAAGACACCGGGCGGGTTTTTTTGTTGTTGTTAGTTTGGGTTTCACAATCGCCCAACTCTTGAAGTTCACCATGGTTTCTGCAAAGTCAAAAATTTACTCTCCTAGACGAAGTTATTTATCACCAGGTAATTCCATCGTTTTGGAAATAACAGCTGCTTTATTATTCATCAGCGTCACAAATTCTTTTCGATTTTGGGGCTCATTTTTTTGAAACTCAAGCACGCTTTCAAAAGACCTGTTTTATTTTTTGTGATTTATGCACGTTCTGCGGGTCTATTGGCAGCACAGACGTACACTCTTACACTCTTACGACCCGTTATATTGTGGAGCAACATAACAACGATGACCTAACAGCACTGTTTTAGGGCAACATGTACAAGTTAACAGAAAGAGGAATTCTCTGCGATGAAACTGAGAGTAGAAACCACGGCCAACAGGACAATCACAAGAACGGTGGCTAATTAGTATATGCGACTACGAAAACAGCGAAACTCACCCCAATTTATAACGTGGTCTGTCACAGGCATCCCACGTAATAAGCAATTGTTACATTAATCGTAAAATACACATCACCCATGATCGTACAAATCGCAAAAGTCACGCAAGTTGAAAACGATACAATTCATTCAGTTTCGGGTATTTTGAGCTTAGCGAACAAGCCCTATGAGTCAACCTCTGCGCGTATCTTTCTATTAGGAAGCTTAAGCAGGCGCGTTTTTGAGACGCGAACGGCAACCTGCAGTGAGCTGTTTTCACTTTCAACTTGTTTTTACACAACCACATTTGCATTGCTAAGTATCTTTTCTCCATTGGAGATGATTGGTATAAAAATTTGGGAGACACCACCGTCCTGGCACGCGAAAAGCTCTCTTCCGGTTGCCGTCCGCGTCTCAAAAACGCGCAGGCTGAAGCTCCCTATTTTTAGAACGCAACGAGTTCTTCGGCTCTACACGCACCGTTTAGAATGGCCAATCAGAATAAAGATAATGCCAAACGAAGACAAAAATAGCAAAATTCATGTAAATTGATGTTAATGTGAGTCTCCTGCTGAAGGGTTAATTCAAAAAATAGAAGGACACGCGCCAAGGTTGACTCAAGGATATTGTCCATAGGGAGGCTCCTATTCATGGGCGCCTGGCTCAGGTGGTAAGGGGAAATTTAAGGCCCGGCCAAGCAAATGTTGGACGACCAAACACGTTCGCTGGACCGCCATTTTAGCGCTTGGCCACCCTGTTTGATGACGATTCAACATTATGGATGGTGTTGGAACTTCATCCAACAAACCCATTTCTGTGTCTTACTCCTTACTTAACCCCTCTATCCATCTTGGATTAAGTACCTCGGATTTTCCCAAAGAAACGCACCCTTCCCGTACTGATGTAAACAGGTAGTTAGCGTTAAGACGTTAAGGGACACGTCTGTGTTTATCAAAATTCGACGTGCGTCACATCAGGTGCAACTCTGGAGTAAACCAATCGGATCTCGCGAAAAGCACTTTGCTCTGGAGTGGTATACGCTTATATTTCCTACAATTTACGACAGAGTAAAACTGATGAGAAATAAAACTGAAAGAGCGGATACGCGCCATTTTCTATCATTGAAATTTGTCAGGGAAGGGGTTCGCTGGAACCAAAATGTACGTTGCATGGGATCAAATTAGGTTTGGATACATATTCTGCAGTGACTATTTGTGGTGTCATATAGTCGCATGGTGACCCACGAAGTGGGATGAGTTTTGCCCTTTGCTTACAAATTGTGGTTCAATTCTTACGCACCACTGAATTTTGGATAAGATGCTTTTATTAGAAGCCTGGCATTATTTTAGAACCGAAAACCTTAATGAGTACCTAATGCATTCACCCACTTGTTCTACGCCGGCGCTTCATGTTCCAATGCTTTATTCGGTATTCCTGTGCAGTCTCAAAATTTCAAACGCAAGGGGTTGTTATTGGCGTTACGTACCGCTGACTACTGGAAGTTGAAGGATCAATAAACAGTTTCAAACCGTTAGCGTAAAGCGTTTGCATCAATGCACGCCAACAAAATTATTGGGTAGATTACAGTTCACAAAACCGTTCAAAAAGCAGCCAGGTGGACAATCAAACATAGTTTTAAGCTACTCCGGCTTAAAATGAACGCAACTTTAAAAAGTTTCGATTCACGACGGGTCTTAAATCGCGGTAACTTTTTAAATTGGAGTAGCGTGAATTATGTTTAACAAAATTATTGGTTTACACCATCTAAATTACGAAATTCATTTTATGATATACCTCCTGTGGCGTTTCCAGGTGGGCCCGTCGGATCTAAAATTAAAAACAATAAAGCTCATTTACATTGCTTTAGTGATAGTCAGTTGTGTTTACCTCAAGACACTGAGAAAATAGTTGTAATTTTTTAAAACCTTTTCGTAGAACACACATCCACCGCCATAAGTGATTTGGTGAAAAAAAGTAAGAAGGAAATAACCTTTACTTGTACATACTTACTAACCGAATTCAAGGTCCATACTGTAAGTTACGGACCGAGTTACCAAGGATCCGTAACTTACAACTTATAAGTTTATTTCACATAAATCAGAATTTCAAATTCAGCGGGCCATGTAACGGACTTTACTGTAGAATACCGCTTGCTAAATTAGCCAATCAGAGCGCGCGTACTATCTGAGAGATACAATAATTACCAACTATTCACCGATTCACCACTAGCCACTAACCCTGCGATGGACTGGCATCCCATCCAAGGGGAGTAGAAATACTGCTAGTCGCTTCATGCTACGGAAACCGGAGATAAGCGCCGGCCTGATGGGCCATCTGGCTCGTAAACAGAGACTTTACCTTTACTCACTGACACTGAGGTGAATAGTTGTTTTAGTATATACCAAAACAGTGAGATAACATAGCACAAAAAGATGATTTTAAGTAATTTATTCCTGCAAAGATTACAACATATCCGGAGTTGGAGTAGCCAATCAGCGCGCGCGTTTAACGCTATCCACTGCTTTAGTATATACTAAAAAGAGATATTTAAGGCTTGAAGGTCATTTGCCAAGTGAAAAAAAGAAAACAAAACAAAATAAAAAATTATAACTGGCTGGCTGATTTTTGTGAGAACCGGACTAGCGAGCGGGGTCTAAATTAAAAAGGGAAAAGTTCTGCCTTTGTTATGTCATCCACAAAGGGTTAAATTGGATGTTCTGTATGGACCGAAAGCCATATCTTACGACCTATATAAGTTTATTAACTCTGGAGGAGGTCAAAAAATCCACATAACATTCGCAAAGCGTTTTAGTCTGACCTATTTCCTCTCGAGCAAAGTGTCGCCGGATTGGCGGTGATGTCTCAAAACGGGGTAAGTTGTCTGAGGCCAAGTGAGCAAAAAGAGTCATTTGCCGACTCACTGAGGAAATCACATTATGGGGGGAGGGGCAAACGTCGTACTACTTTCAAAGATTCAGGAACACCTAAGACATCCAAATTCGGCGCCTAACCACTGCACAAAGCGTATTTGTTTTTGTTTTCTTGTTTTTTCCCATTTGTGTGGCTCGCCATATATCACAAATTTTCTACAAACTCAACGTCGACGTTCGAAATTTCTACCAAGCTAGGAATACCGGTTAAATCAACAAGAGAAACCCATACCTGCAACTACGAGTTCAATCGAGCAATTTGCAAATTGATTGCTGTTGGATGTCACACAATAGAACAGTCCTTCATCTGCTTTTTCTACTGAAGTGATTTCAAGATACCTGTAAGGCCTGACATCATAACGGTCGAAAAATGTCCGGGAGATAAAGACGCCATCTTTATACCACTTGTAATTTTGGGCGTATTTAACGATGCATTGCAGTTTGACTTCACCTTCCCCAACGTTTACAACCATTCGCGGGCCAGAGGTTTGTTTTATTTGAGGACCTGTAAGACAAACAGAAAGCATATCAAATTGATATCAGATTAATATGAAGATATTTATTTTATCAATAGTGACTCTGAGGCACACAGAAAAAATCCAAGTCCTGCAAGACCAATAAATCTTACTGGCTTTTTGAAGAACAGACTGTAGTTCGTTGCAACATTCACAAAGTTTCATAAGTTTATTTCACATGACATGAAAAATAGGCACGCACTGGGTACGTGTGGTAGTGTAGTAACACAGCGCTTTATTCCATAATTGTCAACTGAGCTGCGTTTTGTCTTCCAGGAGATTTAAGTTATATGTACCTCTAATATAGTACATGATAGTTTTGGTACCGTATACCATTATAGTGCCATGGTAGATGTCTTAGGTAAATAACCCCCGAGAGGACATGTGAAAGCTAGTCAAATACTAAACCTAGAGGGATTGAAGAAAATAAAACGGAATCGTGCAACATTGGCTTCGAGGCTGACGCGTTGATCATTTTCAAGTTCCCTTACAACTTCGTTTTCATAACAAGTGTAAGCGTGCACTCTGAGTGTCTGACAGCTTCCTAAGACAAAAGTTCACTGAAGTTAAGCCTTATCCGGCGGGATTAGTATTCGGATGGGTGACCTCAAAATATACCACTTGCCCTAAGAAACAGGACCGATAATTTTGTTTCAACGCTCAAAAATGAGAACTAAGCAAGGTACAGATTTTGTTACCCTGCTTTATGCAAAACAAATATTGATGAAAAAGTAAGTAAATATCGATACACAGTTTTTAGGAAGAGCAGAAGGAAGTTTTCAGGAAGTATCGATCGAGAATAAAATATTTTGCCATAAGCAACACATGAAAACAACTTAAAATTTGAAACCAAGAACATAAATACTTACCATCAGTGAAAAACATTTTAGGAGATTTTTGCTACGTTCAATTTTTCTATTGTACTTTTGGCTACACAAGTAAATCGCAAAATCGAAAATGACATCGAATTCAGCGGGCGCCGTGATCAAGTTACCTTGCTTGTTTACTCGCAAAACAAAGGATACATCTGTGTCAAAATGATGGCAAGACACCGGGTTTTTGTTTTTGTTAGTTTGATTTTTTTTTCCTTTCAAGGGTTTTAAAGATTGACAAGAAATGTGTGAATTCTGCACAAAGATCACAATAGCCCAACTCTTGACGTTGACCATTGTTTCTGCAAAGTCAAAAATGTACTATCCTAGTCGAGGTTATTTATCACCAGGTACTTCCATCGTTTCGGAAATAGCAGCTCTTTTATTATTCATTAGCGTCACAAATCATTGCCGATTTTGGGGGTTCATTTTGTTAAAACTCAAGCACGCTTCCAAACAGACCTGTTTATGTTCGTGCGGGCCTATTGGCACCACGGATTTACACTCTTACGACCCGGTGACATAGTGTGGAGTGCACTTACAGTGCACTACCGCATAAACTTGCTTGAAAAAATGCATCAAAATTTAACTTTAGCGGGCCGTATTCTACAGTACTGCCTGCTAAATACGAAATTCTGATTCAACATTTTCAAGAAGTTTTTAACAGTGTTATGTGAAAGAAACTTATGAAACTTTGTGAATCTTGAAAGCAACTATTTGAGCAAGCCAATAAGATTTATTCGTCTTTCAGATTCTTACGCATCGCAATGATTTGCGGAAGTTGAACGTTCCGCTTGACTTAAAACTAGTTTCCTTTCCCGCACGCCTTACTACTTCAGAAATACAACAAATATCTTACCAACCTTGTTTACTCGTTTCCTACTGTAAGTTACTGATCCTCATTTTTTCAAGTTAATTTATGGCCTTCGCGCTGGGGCAATAAATCAACGGCAAAAACTCGGTGTTTAACTAAGAGTATGGACCTCAAACTCGTTCAGTTAGAAGAATGTGAAGAGGGGATTTTGCATGTGGAAATGAATGCGCCTTAAAGCAATGATTAGCGAAATAAAGCTCTCATTAGCAATTAGATTACGATCTCGAGATTTCTATGAGGTGATAGTTGATGAGGCCGAAGGCCGAATCAACTACCACCTCATACAAATCCCTTCGCCCTCAAGAGCCACGGGTCAATAGCCCATTCGGCTTCGCCTCATGGGCTATTGACCCGTAGCCCGCAAAGGGCTACGGGTCTAATTGTTAAATAGAACATGGCAAGAGCCCAAAATGACAGGAAGACCTTAGACAGCAATGACTAGAACCAAGGTTCCTGACCAGCGGTTTTCGTTAAAACAATGGTTTGCTGGGGGTGCTCAGTCTCGCGGGCTCAGAAAACCTTGGTTGTGGTCATTGTTAATTAGGTTTTTTCCAAATGACAGGAGGTAACTGCTTGGTAACCACTTCAGACACAAGACTTGCCTGCGAAGCAGGCGGGTTTTTTTATCGCCGGATTATTTGTGAGGGAAAAGCGACGTTTTGGCCGCTAGTGGTATGTTGAGAAGTACTCGCCGATGATTAGCAGCCGCGCGCTCTCGTGGCCAAAGCATCGATTTACTCGCTTGTGTTAACTAATCCCGGGATAAAATATCTCTCCAGCTACGCAGGCTAACGCAAGACTGGTGGAAATGAGCCATTTGTATGTTGGTTCGGAAAGTAATTAAGCCTTTTCTTAATTAAGATGCTTCGGAGGTTTGATCTTGGCTTCTCTCAAGGCGCCCGGAAGTGTTTTAAAATTATGCACGTGTTTCTAATTCTATAAGTGTTTTCTGATTTCTGCTAGTATTTTTTTCCTCCACAAAAGTTTCAGGATTTCAAGAAGTGTTTTGGGTTTTCGAGAAGTGTTTTGTCCCTATGAGCCACCGTATGCAACTTCTCAAAAGAGAGGGAAAGAAGTTCGAATAAGAGAATTTTCAAAGCAAGCATCGGCGCGCCTGCCGATTGAAATGTGCTGTTTGCAGTATCAATATTAGCACGATGCTGTTAAAATCTCTACAGTATCGAAGTTCAACGTGTACGAAAAGCGAAAATGGGAGTTCCATTCCTTGTATTTTTGTTAACAAGGAAAAAGTCATGACCAAATGTGGAATTCTTAACACGTAAATGGAAGCCGCCAAGAACAATGAACAATACTGACTAAAGTAACATGAAAGGTTTGAGCCTTAGATTAAAAGTTGGGGTCAAAATTGTAACCAAATAGAAAGCCGTACAAGTTCACATAAGTTCCCCTGTTACATTCAATCCAAAAAGGCATACAAGCGAGATGACTTACGTATCGGAGTTCTGGCGTGAAACACTCTAACATTTCACTAAGCCAGCTGTGCTCGATGACTTCTTTAAAACTGTAAGAATCTCTAGAAAAATTCTATGATGTTTTGACGCCTAAACGTTTATTCCTCTTGACACCGTAGGAGTATTTAAAGCACCTATAAAACCACTTATGGTTATATTCTGAAAATAAACAGTATAACCAACGCGTAACTCCCTGGCCGGGGATTCTGCAGTTTTTAAACCTTCGTTGAATCAATTAATTTGGCAGAACGCCTACTCTAAATTATTAAATCAGTCTAGCGTTTTTTTATTATATCTGTTCTGAATTAATTATCTTTTCTTTCAGTTAGAAGGAAACAATTTTAATTTTAAGCATTAGCAATAGGACTGGAACTTCGAAGACTTCTCCATTTGTACTGAAACACACTCGACGTCAGCGAAAAAACCACCCAATATGACAAAATTTGCCGTCAAAACATTGCCTCGTCATGTTACTAATCGATCTAGACATTTTTTCATGGAGCCAATTTACCATTGAGTGATTCAAAATGAGATGGTTCCATCTTTGTTATCCTTTTTAAGCAACATGAACATTAATTCCTTCTCAATCAAACGAGGCTTGATCGGGAAGAGTTCGGGAAGTCGACTTTCAGAGGCCCTCAGCTGTGAAATTGATAATCTACAATTTGCAATAAAGCTCTAGCGACGAAAGATATATTTTAAGAGCATTACTACGTATGAATCCTTAGTTGACTCTTAGATACAAATAGATGAGTTACTTGTTGAGAAAAAAAAACACTTTTACAAGGACCGCCTTCGTGTCTTAAATAGCCCCTGGTGTCAATATTTACGAAATATTATTTAATACGACAGCTCATTTCAAAGTTTCCATCTTTTTTTAGCATGGCCATTAATGTGGTTAAATTATGATAATCCTTTTATCAGCTGCAAATGCTTTGATGTAAATAACCCGTAAGTTAGCTCTCTGGTGCTTTAACCCAAAGTCGTTAAGAACCTTAAAAACAAACTTGCAAATCGGTAGCCCTTTGAAATTACTAACCCAATATATTACACCATTTAAATCCGTT
This sequence comes from Montipora capricornis, assembly GCF_036669925.1. Classification (NCBI taxonomy): domain Eukaryota; kingdom Metazoa; phylum Cnidaria; class Anthozoa; order Scleractinia; family Acroporidae; genus Montipora; species Montipora capricornis. Next base: position 62,513,982 of record NC_090885.1, read on the forward strand.
CACTAGGCAGGCTTTATTATAAACCGATGCCAAGAAAAAAAAAATCGAGATTAACTGAATATTTCGATCGAATATAAGTTAAACATTCGGTCAAAGATGAAACTTTTTAAAGTCACAAAAGCTGATTAAAGGGCTTCCATTTGTCGAATTGTATTTTTTTCGGAAAACTCATTGCGCACATATAATTGACCCTATATTTGCTGCCATCCAACTTGTGTAGTAAGCATGCAAAGAACACAGTTCGGTTTCAACATGAATATGTAAGGCTTATCGATGGCTAAATGATCATCTTGAAAATGTTGTGACTACCACCGCAAAGCGGAATCAATATTTTTGACTGGAATCGAAGCGACACAGCTTGCCTCTTTCTGCACATAGAGAATGACTTGAAATATTGAATCTTGATCTGGGTGATGCGTTTGTTTCTGTTACTGTTACTTTCCTTACCCGCTAAGAATTGACTGAGAATATCTAGAGCACTAACAGCCCCAAAAAAGTAATAGCATTCAGTTTCGAATGATATAAGCAGTCGTATCCACCGCGCGCACAGGCTGAACAATCCTTTGAGCGTAATCGGAAAATTCTTACAACGTAACGTAATAACAGGAGCGCCATTCACAGGAAATCAGTTGTTATCTCTCATTGATTCCTTCTTTCTGACGTTTCTAACAGTTCTGTGCTATAACGATTCAGTAGTTTCTCTGAAATTGCGCTAAATGAAAACGCCAGCTTCGATTTTATGTTAAAGTTATGAATGAGAGCATGCAATCAACAATGTTTAAACAACCTTCGTTGATGTTGTCAAATTTAATTTCTTCACTAAGCCACTTACCTCTATTTTGTTGGGCTGAAAGTCCGAAGATTCTCAAAAGAATGAAAGCGATCAAAGAGACTCCACAACCTCGGTGTAAAATCATGCTCCACGTCTCTCGCACTCGCGCGAACCCTCAGTTTCCGCACATTATCCCACCGACTAGTACTTCATCTTTGTGTCTTGTCTTTGTGTCTCGTCAAGGAATTAAACTTTTAACCTGTATGGAAAACTTTCCTAGAATGAATTGATAATCAGGAGGTTCACGAGAATGCTGAAGAGAAAGAATACTGTCCCTGGTTGAAAAAATATGAAGACAAAAGGCGAATGGAACAATCCGACAGTTTTAATACGCATTCTAGCGACTTGCGCGACTGTACGGTTTCCGACTGTACAGTGTATGAAATACCCAAGAGCTTCATTAACGCAACTAGCGATCCCAACGAATGCAAATTAAGGTAAACAACGTCAACATAAGCAAGGCAGCTTCTATTGTGATGTGGATGAATCGAAAGCTCTCAAAAATCTCACAACGTGGACTTACAACGTGAATACTGATGACTGCCCTCG
>NC_090885.1:62520362-62550362 GCF_036669925.1 Montipora capricornis
AACGGCTAAAATGTTTACAGAACTCGAATTCATGACCGGGGATTGATAAATTAATAGCATTACACATTGTTGGCACTGGAAAAAAAATGCCTACACAAATAAACCCTTCTTGACGTTTTAATTAATCTCGTTTTCGATCAAACCGGAAGTCTGTTCGCGTTCTTTTTGCTCGGACGTGTGTTTTGATCACGATGACTTTGCAAAATTGGCAACTTAAGGTAAATAAATTCTTTTGGAGTTTAATACGTCCTTTCTGGGCTCTGCGGGGATCCAAGAGGTCATGTCCATCTGAAAGTCAAGACATGTTTAAAAATAGGTACGCAATGCGTACATGTGCAGGAAATTCAAGTGCCGGAAATTTACCAAATATGATTTGGATGACTCTTGATGGCTGGTATCATTCTGTGTTGACTTGTATAACAAGACACAAAACAGTATCATCATAGCAGAGTAAATGTATTTATTGTCTAGCTTAAAAAATGTGATTCAAACTAAAACAATAAACAGCCTGTTGTGTTTATGTCAAAATTCAAAAAGACGGAAAAAGTACATAATTTGACCAGTTTTGCTATGTTAAAACCGCTTGATGTTGACATAGAGGCTAACAGAGAGAAATTAAATATTTTTTTAAGATATTGAAAGTTGTTATGACTAGTAAGGATTTCAAAATTGTTCTTGTAGCTTTGTGGAATAATAAATGCTAGACTTCGTAAACGTAAAGTGAACACAAAAGTTGTTTGAAACCGTTGCCGTGGCAATAAAAATAACTTTACCAATAATGTTAATTACAAACTAATCTACATATTTTACTTAACAACTTTTCAATGGCAACAAAGGCCCTGGTATAAAGATAAACAGAAAAATTTAATGTCACCCTAGTGAGCAGAAACTACAAGTTGCAGGTGAACTAAATGGAAGGTTGATGTTCATTACTAATTTAACATACATGTAGTATGATTTTATTTTGATTGACATGTTTATAACTTTCACCAGCCATTGGTGTTACACTTGAACCCCCCGTACGCGGACACCCTCGGGACCAAGGGTAACTCTTCCCTTACGGGACGGTGTCCTCTTATGCGAAGTTGAAAAAAAAGTGCAACAGAGGGTATATAAAACACCACAACAAGTCTTTTAAAGCTCTTAATTCAGACAACTTGTAATTGTGTTCAAGGTGTAGACAAGCCAAACACGACTATTATTGGTCAAGATAGGAAATTCAACCCCAGAGTTTTTCTCTAACAAGTACATCTTTTAAAGACCTCCCTTTCTTACATGAAATTAGGAGAGGATTTTTCAAGATTTCTCTTAGTAAGGGCTGGTTTTGTATAAGATGCCATTTGTTCATTAGAATATGTTTGAGGACGGTTACGAAGTTCCTGAAGCGTGCGTCTAACTCAGCAGTTAAATAGAAGATTTACGGTAATTCCACACGATTTGAGAAAGGTCTCAAATTCTGAAATGATAAATTAAATTATCGGAAGCAATTTCGTCCGGAAATCCGAATCTAGTGAAAATATCACTCTGCGCCTTGATGACTTCGCAAGAGGTCGTCTCTTTCAACGTGACGAATGAGTATCCTTGACCTTAGATAAAACAAAACACTCTTTTATTACTGTCTTATTTACTTCTCATAAAGTGCATACTCTTGATGACCAGATTGTTTGGGAACTTTGATTAGTAAATTAGAAACCCACGGGCTGGCTTCAGTTACCTCTTCAATAATATCGTCTTCAAGCATTCTATCAAGCTCATTATTGACTGCAACAATTACATCTTAGGTATTAACTGAAGTAAGTGTAGTTAATTCAGTTAATTCTGTTTAAAATATAAGTGCTACACGGCCAACGTTTGTATAAACGTAACCTTTCCTTCATCTTAGGTATTGACTGACAAGTTTGACGTTAGGGTGATTGAACGTGCTCAAAATCAGTAACCTTTCCTATGCCTTTTAAAATATCATCATATTCCTTTAACAAGGAGGCTAGCTTATTACTGGGTTGCCTATGGGCAAACCCAGTCGAGGTCTGCGTTTAGTTTGTTTGTTTTCTTTTTTTTTTTTTTTTTTTTTTCCGTGTCGGTAAAAGTCTTGCCTGTCACTCCCCTGGTAAGTGGTGTCTTTGTGTATAGAGCCTTCTGCGCGTATTTTCTTAGGATCGAGAGGGTAGTGGAACTGCGTAGATTTCTCTGGTGGACACAGTAGAATCATCAACTTAGCCTGCAATGGCGTCGAAAGTCATGCAACGCGAATGGCGTTTTAGTGGATCCTTAAACAAAATATACCCTTATGGAGCTCAATAATGGAAAGCCAGTTGGATAAACTAGGCATGAATCTCAAAAGCGACGAGTACTGGACTTCGACAACAATCTATCGCCCGTCGAGACGAAATCAAAGTGAGCAGTATTTACGTGAAGTGCATGGTAGTTTGACAGAATTGAGTTTCTTGTCTTCACGCACGCAATGAAATAGGAAGAGGTTTTCACCTCTAAGAGCAAATATGTTGTTTGTTTCAATAAAATTTTCGCTGGAAAAGGATTCTGTGGTATTTTCTGCCTTTGTGAATTATGATATCATGTTGTGTATTGAATTTTCGAGCTTAAGGCTCAAATGTGATATGGGAGAAGTTTTTTAGTATTGCTCTGTAAGCAGGAAGGGTTCACAGGCCTGTTGGAAGCGGGCTTGAGTTTCAACAAAATGAGGCCCAAAATCAGTGAAAACTTGTGACGCAGATGAATAATAAAGTAGCTGCTATTTCCAAAATGATGGAATTACCTGGTGATAAATAACGTCGTACGCGTCTTGGAGAGTAAATTTTGACTTTGCATAAACAAGAGTTGGGCGATTGTGATCTTTGTTTTGACTTCGCTCGCGTTACTTCGTGGAGCAAAGACCTGCACGTGCACCTTTTCGCAGGTGGAAATCCTCTTCAATAATGGATTTTTCAGGCTTTCCTTTCGTTATTACTTAAGCAACGTTTGTAACTGCGATGATTTAGTTAAAAAAATCTTGAAATACTCCTTTCCGCAGTTCATATATATCTCTTTATAGCTCGGAGTCAGTAACTAAAAAAATTGCAAAGGATGAACGTCGCTGCAGACCAGCTCCCAAGGTGACTCGTAACCCATTGTGGAGCACTGTCTAGCGCAATCGCGCGGTCATGGGTTCGAGTCCCGTTAAACCTCCGACCCCGCGCACGATAGTCCGCCGATGTTCTCCCGACTGAGCTTACCGGTCGGCAGTTAATCGATGACAATAACAGGTGGATTTACTCCTTTAACAATAAAATATCAATATTTAAGTCAGCTTCACTTTAACAGACAGCCTTTGACAAGCCTCGCATCATTTTCCATTCTTAATATTGTTAGCGGCCTCTTCCCTAGCGGCTCCTTAAAAATCTTAATCAAGTTACTGAGTACGTGGTCAGCGTCTTGGTCTTTGTTTGCTGTTGTTTTTTTTTTTAGGTGTCCACAGTCGCCCTCTGCAACCCAGAGACTGGTTTTTACTCTGCGCGACAAGCACAATTTCAAATACTTTTCCCCCATGAATGTAAACTGAATATTTTCTTTCTTTTTCTTTATGAAGAAACCGTTCGTTGTTGGTTCATGAATAAAGTCTGCTTTGTAAGCTCTTTCATAATATAAAAGGTGAAATGAATGCCGGAATTAGTTTCAACCATACTATACAATTAGAGATAAACCACTGTTCTATTTTTTTTCAAATTACTTATTAAACACTGTTAAAATCGCCATGTTGATATTTTAACGAGGTTATCCCAGGTTTCATTTGTGAATATTCCCAGATTGGAGAAGACCTGACTCACGCTGTTCAATTTATCAGAAAACGTGGCTTACTCATCAAAAACAACATAAAATTTCCACCTTTCCTTATGCTTTCAAGAAAGAAAATATTCTATGTAATTTAGCTTTAATCCCAACAGGAGGCAATTTGCAAGGCAAAGATGTAATATTAGTTTGATAGTATCATGATCTTAAGTTCTCCGTAGTGGCCCTAATTTTTGTGTCCATTTTTTTGTAAAAGGGATCCAAAAGGTGTGTTCATATTTCTTCTTCAAGTTTTAAAAACTTGACGAGTAAGAGAATCCGTTCATTTCAGAAAGTATCCGGTACAGGAAACGATTAAAAATTGATGCCCACAGACCGAGGAGTTTTTCGAGTTTTAACGCCGAAATTAATAATTGCTTGGGGCGCAGATTTTCAGTTCCCCATCAATATTTAAAAGTCCTTGTTATGAATATTTTGAGCTTCAGTTGACTTCTAGTCATTAAAGATACAGAAGATCTTTTCGGTGTAGATTATGTACGCATCGTCGAAGGCAGAAAAAAATTCTTTATTATTCCAAATTTTGTTATTTTTTAATCGCTCTACCTTATCATAATTGATTATTTAAAACTGATTTCGCGCGTTCCTCTCTAACATGTTTTTGAAACAGCTGCAACTGAAGCACAAATCACAAACACAAACCACTCTGTGAATCTTTAGTAATTGCTGTTCAAACGTCTCTGAGGTTTTTCACAATTAGACAAAGGATCCGCAATTTTTTCGATTTTAAGCCAACTCACTCCTTCTACGCACATGCAATGATTGCGGCCGGTTTGTGCACGCTTTGATCGGCAATAGAAATATTAGCTAAGTTGAGAGAAATGGAAAGTCTCAATGAGTTCATGGTCGGAGTTTTGTATTTAGTTTTGATTTACGAGATCATTTTATGCGTAAAACAAAAGATGACCACAACTGACCACAAGAGACTTCACAAAACAGCTATCGAAAGCGCATCTCCTCGAACAAGAAAGGATCAGCATGGAGGGAAAGCCTTGATGGGTAGATATTTGCCCATGCCTGCGTCTGGATCAGGAAGACCAGCTAAAACTAGTACCTCTCGGCGCTTTATTCAAATGCGAATTTTGGGTAGACGATGAGTCACCACTAAAGACACCGACTTCCGAAAAGTTAATGCAAGATACTAAATCCTCTGGTTTATCCCACTCAAAGCCATTTCTACGTGGACCACGATATTTTGGCGATCAACAAACATCGAATGGGAGCAACTTAACTTTACAGAGTTAATCTGAAGATTGAATGAACCTGATTCCGGTTTTCTGGAACCTGTTAAGAATCAGGTATCTAACCGGAGGCCTAGCTATATATAGCTTTTTGAGGGCGCAAGAAATGTATTGAATTATTTTCTTCATCGAAAATAATAAGTATAACGCATATTATTTCCGAGGACATAATGGGATGCTAATACGCAGTACACAGTTTAATCAGGGTTCAGGTGGTGAACATTGTCGTTTGAAATATGTTAAACGAGAGCAACACTTTCATTTCACGCTGAAATATTGCAGGTTTCACTAATAAGAAAAGTTGAAATTAAAATCCCACTAGAAACAAATAAATTAATACATGAAAAACATCCCAGTCTTAGTCGCCTTTTATCGTGGAAACAAATCGGCTTAGCAAGACAAAGTACTTCTTGACAATCAATGTCTGAATTGATTAATTGATGAGCTTCAAGAGAACCCAATCAATCATCTCGGTGGTGGGTCTTTTATGAAAACGGGGAACGGTTTTCTTCCGCTGAAATTTATGCCTGGGTATAACTGATTTTAGCCGTAAATGAATAATTCATTGTATCCTCTTTTGTGAATATGCTTCTATCTGTCCTATATCCTTTAATGACCTTTCGTCATGTTCTAATGGTCAATGCCTTAACAATGCTCTGACAGTTGTAACCGATGCCTTTGATACGCTGGGTGATAAAAGCTAAGAAAACTCTTCCATCAAATGTCATTTAGTCGTTCTTTCATATTTTCAGATTCCGGGAATTTACCTTGAACTAAAGACAAGATCTACTTGTGGCGACTTATACTTGAATTTGGCAATTTCTGAGCGAAAAAAGGGTGAAATTGTCTACAGCAAGAAAAGACAATTTTATTAAAAGCTTCTTACTATGTGAAGGCTTATAGTCCGACCTGTTTCAAGTGAACAGAAATAACCCGCCACTGACCAGGATTTCACAGTCTTTTAAAACTGCAGTGAAACACGTTGGCAAATATTGACTAGCGTTTCAATGTTTGATATGCGAGCGCTGCGGAAATGCCAAAAAGAAAAAACAAGAGCGCTTTGATGATCTTAGATGGTTGGTGACACTTTCCGTCGGAAGCTACAATAGACTCGCTGCGCGAAGTCTCTTTCGTTTCCTACCTTACGCTCAAGCGCCAGCAGCTTGTGAAAGCTGCGCGCGCGTAAACGCGAGAGCTGTTAGCACGAAAAGCCTGGACCAAATTTTGCATAAGATCTGAGGATAAACTCTAGTGGGAACCCGCTGTAGGGCGTGAGATAATAGAAGACCATGGGAAAAGTGACAAGCAAACATTTCGGGTCATCTTAGCGACGAAGTGTTTATTGCGACAGTAGTGGGCTCTGGCAGTGGTCTCTTGCTTCTTTTCATAAGCGATAGGCTAGAACGGCGTTTCAGGAAGACAAAGGCAAATGACCAATCAAAAACAACAAATACTTTGAAAAATATGAGAAAAGACAGAGCAACTACTCCACTCATTCCGCATACTATTGATCGAATGCAAAAATGGCCGCCAACAAATTATTCTTTTGTCTCAGTGTTAATTAGACTAACTAGCCTCGTTCACACCCCTAAAATTGAAAGAATTTGGGCTGTAAAACGAGGCTAGTTAGGCTAATTAACACAAAGACAAAAGAATAATTTGTTGGCGGCCATTTTTGCATTCGGTCAATGTTGTCACGCACTCTACTCCCGAGTAGAGTTCATGATACGAGCGACCTGGACCTTCTGAAATCAGGCTACACATGTACACCATGTGGGGTCGTTGCATATCTTTTATACCTGTAGTGTATTTGGCTAGCGGCCTGTGTACATTACGCATGCACGCTGTTTCCTTTTGTTCGGGTGTTTATCAGTTTTTCTGAGACTAAACAGTGGCGACAAGGATAAATTCAATAAGCAATGGCCACCATTGTTAATATAGAGATTTTGATCATACAAAGGACATTTGGGGGACCTATGTGGAGCGAGTGGAAGAGTTTTTCATGGCAAACGACATCGATAAGCACCACAAAGTGCCAACCTTATTTGAGTGTGATCGGCGGGAATTAAGACTTATACGCTGCGGAAGGATCTTCTCGCGCCGGAAAAAAACAGCTACTAAGTCTTTTCAAGAGATAGTCACAACCCTACAAGAACATTTGAGTCCTAAACCACTGGAAATTGCTGAAAGGTTCTGTTTTTACCAAGGAAATCAACTCGAAGGAGAAAGTATTCAGTCTTACGTGGCCGAGTTAACACATTTTGCGACACATTGCAATTTGGGCGCTAACTTAATTAAACGAAGCACTTCTGTGTGGACTATGAAAGGCGATTGCTCTCCGAGGCGGAAGTTAAACTGAAATACGATAAAGCTGTCGAGATTGCTGTAGCGATGGAAACTGCCATTCGCGATGCTGCCTAGTTGCAAAAAGAGCTCAAATCAGTCCCTCACGTGCCTGCCGTGTCTGTCGTGGCAGACATTCTTTGCACAAAAGGAAAACCTACACAGGGAAGAATATGTTTGTTGTGAAGAGTAAGGGTCGTGTTTTGATGGGGAGAGATTGGTTACACAATATACACTTAGACTGGGATTTTATAAACCATTGCAAGTTTCACAAGATGCCACCAGCCCTTAATTAAGCTCAGTTGAGCGTTTTGAGTACAGTCAACTCTCTCGTAAGCGACCACCCTTGGTGCACGACAAAGTGGTCGCTTACGGGAGGTGGTCGCTTACGGGAAAGATCAATGAAATAAGTCGAACACTGGATTGATCAATTAATTACATAAACATATTGCCTAATCAGCTAAAATTAGGCAAATAGAAACTAATTTATTTGATTTTTTTCACATGCAACAAGTTTCGGAAAAGTAGAGTGGAGTAATGATTCAAAGTTCGAGTGAGGCCTAACACTACTGTGAAGTTTTTGTACCCAATTATTCCATCAGGGATCAACCCTAGTATTGGAATTGGGCCCACACAACTAGCGATTACCTAAAATTAGGCTTGGGCCGAGCCTAATTTGTCCTTGTGAATAACATCTCACATACCCACGGCCAGCTCCCGTTCTGGCCTTGTAGCTCAGTCGGTAGAGCAGCGGTGATCTAATCCGAAGGTCGTGGGTTCAAATCCCACCCTGGTCAGAGTTTTTCTCTGTCCTTGTGTGGGCCCAATTCCAATACTAGGGTTGATCCCTGATGGAATAATTGGGTACAAAAAATTCACAGTAGTGTTAGGCCTCACTCGAACTTTGAATCATTACTCCAAATGCTACTGAAGGACAACAACTAGCGATTACGTAGAGTCAAGAGAAAATGAGAGGACAGAGAGGGAGTCTCAGGGCGTTGACCGGGATATGTCATGTCCACGAAAGTTATTTTTAGACGAGCGGAAGTCGGAAGTCTGTCTTCCGGGACGTCCGCATGCAGTCTTGTCTCGCTCTCAGGTTCTTAGTGAAAAGAGAAAATGGCGGCGCACGTGGAAGGCTGATGAAAAAAAATTAAACATGTATTTTCAAAATTAATGCGGACGTCTCGGAAGACAGACTTCCGCTCGTCTAAAAATAACTTTCGTGGGCATGACATATCCCAAGGGCTGGACCGGGAACCTCCCTCTCTGTCTCCTCATTTTCTCTTGGTAGAGTGGAGTGTACAGTACTTGTCAATGTGTCTCATGTTAATGAAAATCACCTGAAATTTAAACCGAACAAAACCTAGGAAAACAACGTCAAACATGGGGTGCATATACTGTACTTGAAATCTTAATAATGTATTTACATTACTCGGTCTCATTCGATCGCTTATCCACGAAATCTAGAATGCTCGATTGCTTCTGTGACTTAAGCCTCATGTCAACAATAATATCAGACACTTTCGTGACTGCACTAGACAAATCCTCGCAACTCCGATAATCTGCAAACTCAGCGATCTGACGCACGAGATCAAGTGCTCCTTTAACTGTTTGCACCGCTGGGATTGGTAAGGGAGCATGGTCACTGCTATCATCACTGTCGGAATCAGTTGCTATTTCCGTCTTGTTGCTGTTTACGTGAGTAGCGATAACCTCATCTCGTAGGGTCTCCCTCCAGTCAGGGTCGGCGGGATCTAAGGAGTAATATTAATAGGCGTCCGCATCATCGTCGAAGGCAGCATAGGGTGCAGCGTCAATAACTTTCTTAAACATCTTCTGCACCAGGGCTTCAAGGTCTAGTAACTCCTCACCGGCAAACGGGTCATCGTCATCTTCATCCAATTCCATGGCTGAGGGGTACATTCCAACATGTCTGAAACACTTACTGATTACCTCGCACTTGACTTCGTCCCACGCATTTACCATCCATCGCACGGCCATTAGGAGGTTCACAGACTTTACTATCTCGCTGGCAGAGTGTTCTCCGTCAACTTGACTAACGATATGCCGCAGCAACTTCCTTTTGTAGTAGATCTTCCACACCTTGATTATATCTGCATCCAGGGGCTGCGTGCGCGATGTGGTGTTCTTCGGTAGAAATGCCACTTTAATGTTGGAGAACATGTCTGTCAGCGAGGGTGGATGACATGGTGCATTGTCTAAGAAAAGGATAATATGCCTTTCCTCTCTTTTCAGACGGTTGTTCAACCTGGTAAGGATAGTAACCATTATCTCGGTTCTCATCCACGCCTTCTCGTTGCTGAAGTACTGGGCACCGCAGGGGTATGATGGATTTGCCAAACGTGCGAAGCAGCGCGGTCGTCTGCTACTTCCTATCACAATAAGGGCCTCTTTGTTGCCCGCTACATTCACAAAGAATGCAGAGGTTATTCGTTGCTTCGCATTTTTGCTGCCCCTACAGCGTTTCCCCTTTTGAGAGAGCGATTTCTGAAGCATCGCCTTCCAGAAACAGCCAGTTTCGTCCTCATTCCATATATCCCTCGGTGAGTAGCCCCTAGTTAGCTCTTTCAATCTTTCATTCCAGCTGTCTATCGTCTCTTGGCTTACATCTCCCTCTTCCCCAGAAATATTCATTTGGCCGATTTTATGTCTCTTTTTCCACTTGTCTAGCCAACCACTTGTTCCTTTAAATGTGTCATCTCCAATTCTCTCAGCTATGATTCGCGCTTCTTCGACCAGCATGGGGCCATCAACAGGGATATTTGACTCTCTTGCTCTGGTATACCATTTCCACAACAAACCATTGATTTCGCCATACTTTTCAACATTCAATCTCTTTTGAGATTGAGCTCCTTCATTAGAGTTCCACGATTCTAGAATCCTAGCTTTCTGCTTCAGGATTTTGACAATCTGTGTTTTCCCGCCATCAAATATTTTCGCTAACTTTCTCGTGCTGTTACCCTCGTTAGATTTCCGGATGACTTCTATTTTTTCTTTCAGGGAAAGACATTTCCTTTGACCATCATTAGCTTGTGGGGGCATTGGTGGCTTCTTCGCTGTGAATTTCTTTGTAACTGGTTTGATGTCCTTAACTGGGATTCTTGCTTGCTTGGCCACCTTCGGGGTCGGCACGTCAAAACAAGAAACGCAATAAGCCACCGATACACCAGCTTTCCAGCCTAGGCTGTCTTCGTCAGCAGGGGATGAACATTCTTTAGACTTGTTACAGACAGGTTTTGCGCACTTCAGACAAATATAATTCGTAAGACTTGAGCATTTAACACAGTTCCTCATCTTTAACCCTGTTGAGCACACGTGCACGTACAAATGTGGGAAATTCCCTCGAGTATTTTATCTTCATCTCACGCGTTAAGGATACAAAGTGCAGATGCCAATCAAACTTGAACACCCACCACGCAACCAACGTGTAACACGTGCAGTAACAGAACTGAAAATCTTCGTCATTTGCCTATCATTCACCATCGATTCGCTCCGTTTTAAGTCCACATGGAGAAAAATAATTTTTCAAGCATCACGGTTCATTCATTCATACGAGGTTATCATGTCTACAAGGATGAAACAACATGGGTTCCCGAAATTGGTGAGCAACGTAGACTGAAACGTGAGCCACTGAATGAAAAAGATGGAAAGGCAGTTGTAGTAGTGAGGCCGCTGTCAAGAAATTTTACTGAAGCCGAACATCCCAACACCGTGTCAAAAGAAGACGAAATTGTCGGCCACATACCATTACAAATGTCTCAGTATGTCAGCAAATTCTTGAAACGAAGGACCAACAATGGAAAGGCCATTATAACAGAAAAACGTGTAAATCGAGGAGCAGGTTATGGACTGGAAATTCCCTGCAGTTACATTTTCTACGGAGACAATGACATTTCTATTCTATGGCTTAAAGAAAAGATTGAAAGCACTGGCATATTTCACATTGAATAGCGCCTGGCCAATCTATGCATTCTTCTGATGAACTTGTACTGACAGTATATCATTTTGGAACAGATCACTGTAACAATTAATGTAAACTGTTGTTATCTGTCAGCAGTCCGGGGTAGCGTCATTAAAAATTGAACTTTTGTCACTTCTGAGTAGTGATTCACTAACGATCATACATGATTATGTTGGGTGGTCGCTTACCAGAAACAGAAAACAAAAGAATATGTCAAATTTGTGGCCTAAAAAGTGGTCGCGGTCGCTTTAGAAATTTCAGTGGTGGTCGCTTACGAGAGAGCTCTGGGAACAGTATTTAACTGAGAGACAGAACGGTTGTTTACGAAGTGGTCGCTTACGGGAGGTGGTCGCTTACGAGAAGTGGTCGCTATGAGAGAGTTGACTGTATTCCGATGTCTTCGAAGGCAAGTTGGGCACATTTACATCAGCCCAGGCAAAGTTAACCCTCAAGGAGGATCACCAAGCACACTTTGTTAAATAAAGGCCAGTGCCTTATATATAATTACGCCTTGAAACCAAAAGTGGAGGAAGAATTGAGAGGACTTCAGAATGAAGGGATTATAACTAAAGTTGAACTGAATGAAGTGAATTGGCCGCCACACCCATTGTGCCACTTCCTAAGAAGGATGGTTCTGTCAGACTATTTCAAGGTCACAGTCCAGAACTAAAATACAGAACTAAAAGCAGAACAGTACCCCCTTCTACGTATTGAAGCCATTTTTGTAAGCCTTGCTGGAGTACAGAAATTCTCTAAGATCGATCTCCATCAAGCATACCACCAGTTAGAGATGGAAACTCGGATTCAAGGAAATCATACCTCACCTTCAATACCCATATGGGTTTCTTCCAGTATAACCGTCTGGTTTTTGGTATCACCTCTGCACCAGCGATCTGGCAACGAACCATGGATAAAGTGTTGGAAGGAGCTCGTGGCAGAAGCTCTTGAGCCCTTCTACTCCCGCAGAGATGAAATTTTGATCCTTGGTGGCTCTCTGATTTGAGGAATCAGAATCGCAGTACCTCGTAAGCTTCGGCTGAAAGTTCTTGAAGAACTTCATCGAGGACATCTAGGAGTGGTGAAGATGAAGGCCCTAGCCCGAAGCTACATGGATAAGGAAATGAAGATACTGCAAGATCTTCCTCGGGTTTCCAGTGAACTGCTGCCGGAAGAGCCTAGAAAAACACCTTACATCCTTGGGAATGGACTTTCTCGCCCCGGCAGTGTATCCGTGTATTGATTTTGCTGGCCCCTTCCTTGGCCATATGATTGCCGTGGATGCTTATTCAAAATGATTGGAACTAGAGAGAATGGACACTACCACCTCAACAAAGACCATCCAGAAGCTTCAAAACCTCCTTGCTAGGCATGGTGTCCCGGTGCAACTAGTGAGCGACAATGGACTGCAGTTAAATCTGAAGAATTCGAGCTTTTCCTCAAGAGAAATGCAATGAAGCATGTAACATCATCACCTTACCACCCCGCCACTAATGGTTTAGCTAAGCGCTGCCTGCAGAGCTTGAGATCAGGCATGAAAAGTGAGCCAGAAGTGAAACCTCTAAACATTAAGTTGACAAGGTTCTTGTTAGGTTACAGAAGTGCACCGCAGTCAACCACTGGTGAGCCGCCATCTCAGTTATTTTTTGGAAGACGACTGTGCACTCGGCTGGACCTGTTGAAACGAGATCTCCGCTTGAAGGTCAACAACCGCCAGATAGAAAAAACTGTCTCCACAACTGGTCGGACAACCAGAAACTTCTCCATTTGCTAGAGAGTGATAACGCGCAACGACACTAGAAGTACTAAGTGCAGGGGTTTCAATAAAATTTGAAGTAGGCAGCTGGTTTGAGTCTAGTAGCCGACTGTATCAAGAAGGGGCCGTTAGGCCCCTTCGTCTAGGGGGGTCTGGGGACATGCTCCCCCAGACGATTGTGAAATCTGGAAGCTCTGAAATGTGATTTCCAGCACTGAAGATGAAGGAAGATTTCTAATCAACAGAGACACTGAGTTTGCAATTAAGCGCATTCTTTTGATAATTTCCAGCGAAGAAAGATCTGGAAAACCATTTCAAAAGGAAAATTAATGATTTTTAACATTATGATGTTTCGACAACTTCATGTCATCATTACTACCAATTTCAAGCTGCCGGGAACGGCAAACCTTTTTTGCGCGTTTTTTCAAGCGCGAATTTCAACATTTCTCAACATGAGAAATCAGTTCTGTCGAACGATAAGAATATGTCATTTTAATCTGAACAAACGAAAAGGCTTAACCGATGAAACTAACGAAAAATTTACTGTTTTTGGAAAACAAGTCTTGATGCAGCGATTACTCAAGAACGACCTGTTTTACATTAAACGTCTTGATATGTTTGGGGACGTAACTAAACGTAATTGAATTACGTAAAAAATGTGACGGTTGGTCTAGGCAAAAATGCGGAAAAAAGTTATAGCCGTGCACTGTAGCTCAAAGATGGCAATATCAAATCTGATAATTATTTTGAAATTGAGGTTAAAAAAGGTAAATTCAAGTCGATCAAAAATGAATTTTACTTCAGGTTTGAAGGAATCCTTCAATTAATTCAATGTAGGGTAAAAAGTAGCCGACTTCTCTGAGCGATGCAGCCGACGCTTTTCGTCGGCCGTCGGTGCTTATTGAAACCCCTGTAAGTGGGTAACTGGTATGATCCGAGCACAGCGCGGTACCTTGCCCTATGAAGTGGAAGTTGGTCCTAATTTGGTGTGGCGCCGACACACAGACCAGCTTAGGGGCTCAAGTATGCGTATGGCAAACAGAGGGGAGGGTCGAGGGGAGGAGGAGGAAGAGGAGGCTAGCGGCCTGCAGTGTAATTACTCATGCTCACTGTTTCCTCTGATCTTATTCGTGTTTTTGTCAGTTTTTCTGAGACTTAGCAGTATCTATGTTAATTAGACCTACTGCCCTCATTTGAAGCAAATATGCTTTTGAAATTTGCTCGTCGTAGCGGGGCTAGAAAGTCTTATTAGCATGAGAACAAAAGGTTCAATAATAATGTGGTAGTTACAATAATAATGTGGAGTGTTATCTTTTGTCTCACGATGTAGTTATTTTAGATGCAATGTAGATCGCGGCGTTTCAACTTTTTACTGCTGGTCTTCATCAGGCGATGAGGTGGACTAGTCACGCTCGATCATTGGTAACACGATGGTCGGCTGTGATTGGGGCATTTCGATCCTACATTGCTTCGTTGGTAAATTGTTTCCAGTGCGGTCCGCCGCTATGCTGTTTGCCTGAGCTGTTTACCAGTGGGGGTCGCGACAAGAAATTTTACCTCGTTTCAAAGCGGGCAGTCGACGGTCTCGTTCCCGTGCTCAGAAACGGCAGAGGTCTAGGTACGAGCAAATCGTATATCTCTCCTGTGCTCCTTGATTGTCTTTAGCATAGATCTTTCTGTTTCCCCGATGTAGACTTTACCGCATTCGCAGGGAATCTTGTACACTACATCATCCATTCGAATGCAACAACGAGCCGTTCAAGACGTCAAGCCACCCCGCGGGAGGTGGGTGGGCTACCATTTTGCACAGAACAAAAAGAGAAATTTGAAACCTCTCGCCCACTTAATTGAAATTGATTGAAGATGGGGAAACAAAAGATCTTAATTTTTAATTCTTTTGTTCACTTGAGAATTCTTTGAGGACGCCCACTGTTGTAACAAGAAATTACTTCAAAAAGAGATAGTGCGTCGTTTCCGGAATGGCAAGCCAAGGGCAGGAGAAAAGATAAAATACTATAGTGTGGCTCACTCGGTCTTTCATATTGATTTGGCTTCGTCTATTGAAACTCTCGAAAAATTAAGATAGAAATTTGGACCGTCAACTGTCTGAATGACGAGAAGTCTAATACTCTCAACCATTAAAGAGAAGGACTGATTTTTGTTCATTTCCGTTGTACATCAAAGCATAAAGTCTTGGTTTTCACATGACGTCATCAGAATTAAAAAGTAAGGAATCATGAATCCTTTTGAGATTTTAGTTTAATTAGTTATTAGAACAGCTGAAAACTTTTCGTCTTTTGATAAAGCAAGGTTGTATTTCTACGCTTTTGCGTGACACGATATTAAAATAGCGGCCTAGAATGCTGTCACGTAGGTTTAAAAAAGTGACTTACCCGCTGAGATTTCGCAATCTGAACAGTCCTTGTATGGGAATAAGTACTCATGTAGAGGTTTATGAGCCCTCAGAAGACGACTACAGGCTTTTTATAGCAAAACTCGATGACATATGTTTTTGTTAGCTTCCGGCCCCTCCGAGGGACACAAACATGGCGTCTCTATACAAAGTCTTATAAAGGTGCGTAAAACATTTCTTCGAATATCTCCCAAACGAAACATCGCACAGACCTGTATCTTTGCGAGACAGTTTGAATATTGATCTCCTTTTGTTTCATTGATTTTTGACTTTATTTGTTGAATGGTTTTGATGATGGTGTGACAGAGAAAACCAGCAATAACTATGTTACCTTCAAATGCCACTGCATAAAATTTCAAATTCCGTTTTCCGTGAATTTTCTATTACCGTATAATTACGCGTGTTACATATGATTCTCTTAACTTTACAATAACTGGTTCCTGGTTAACTCAATTTATTACTATGTGCGAAGATTATTTACATTACTCATTAACACGAAGAAAAATAATTTTGAAATTTCCAACAATTTATCGCTTAAAACTAAACCAAAATCATTCAGATAGTCAAAACTTCCTATTTATGATCATTCCCTTCACTTTTGTGCTTGTCAGCACTATGACTGGCGATACTTTAGGTCCACGTGTACACAAGTTTGTTTTTGCATCTATAGATGTATAGATTTGCAATTACAAACTCTGTTTTGATTGGCCACTCTACCTCACTGTATAAATAGTTCACCCTGAAGTCAAAATAGGTACGTTTCGTTTTTGAGCCCCAAGAGGACGGCATGTTATAAATATAGGCGACTGCGGGCAAGACAAGTCAGCAGTCTATCGTGTGACTGTGGGAATTGGCGCCCAAAAAACAAGATGGCGTCAAACCGACTGTCAAAACGATAAGGCCTGTCGTTGCTAAGATGAAAAGAAAGCTAGGATCTTTGGAAAAGGGAAAAGGGTAGGAGAAAACGGTGGTTCTTTAGTGGAGTGATCATGCTACCGTGCAGATTTTAGAGTTTAGTGGCACAACACACGTGAGATGCTCTCCCTTTTCATGTAGAATTATTTTATTCAGGAATACACTGTATACACTTTCATATACCGGACAAAAGTGACGGACGACAAAAGAGCCATTGTTATTCCGATTACGAATTTCTGATTAGGTATTGCTATATTGTTTTTTTCTTTTGTTTTACGGACATTATTCATTTCGGATCCGGTATATGAAAGACGAGCTAGAATTATTGTTAACAAAATTACATTATTTGCAACCGTAGCCTTACTTATTTTTTATGCCTGTCTGTACCTCGTACAAACAGACTTCATTTTGCACAATGTGGCTGTCTTTTTTTTTCAAATTTGAATTCCTCCTGTGGCTGTCATGTCAATTCTTCCTTATCTTCATTGAAATGTCAAGTTTCTGGAAAATAATTAGCTCATTGACATCAATAGGTGGTTGTCACTTGACGTCATCGCCGCCATGTTGGTGGACGAAAACGAAAGATCGCTCATTAGTCTCTCATTAGCTCCTTTTGTTTGACCACCAGCAATTGTACATAATTTATGTGGTAAAAGTTAAGAAACCGATCCCACCAACGCGTCGGCCGACTGCCCGCCTGACGCGTTGGCCGCTGTTTAAACTTATAACGTGTGTCAGTGGTGTATCGACCGACGCGTTGGCCGATGCGTTGGTGGGATCGGATTCTTAACTTTTACCCATTACATAATGGTTATCAGGGTCTCCAGAGATTGGTAGCAAACCATCTATAGCAGGAACAGTTGTAACCACCCTGCCTTATACAACTGTGCATGTGTATACTTGTCTGGAAATGCTAGTTAAATATCTTAATTTATCATGCCAGCTTACTACACATACATGCAATTGCAATTGGCTAAATTGCAGAATATCCCGCAACACTAGCTATTGTGCATAGCTATTAGAAAAAGAATACTCAGAAATGCAAATTAGGCCTAGGCACTGATTTCAAACTGGTTACCTTTCAGTTATTGTATTGCATACATGTATGTACAGTTATTAGGGCTAGGCACATATTTCAAACTGGTTACATTGTAGCTTTCAGTAGTAGTGTTTATCAGCAGTTACATGTAATTAGGACTCAAGTAACTTTGCTGACTTATGAATAAGTTACAACAGAGTAGCAGTGTGGATGAGTAACCACCTTCCAGAGAACTTGAGTGAATTATCAATAAATTACAACTAAGTAGCCACATAGGTCTACGCGTAACTACCTTCCAGAGAACTTGAGCGAATTATGAATAAATTACAATGGAGTAGATGCATAGCCACTTCCCAAGAACTTGAGTGAATTATCAAGAATAAATAACAACTTGAGTAGCCATGTAGACGCATTGCACGCTGCACCGTGTAGCTAGAGATGCAGGTATTCTGCAATTGGTCCTCTGTTTTTGTTTTTTTTCTGCAACCATTGGATTTGCTCATGACTGTAAAGATTTAAGATGAAAGTTATTAATTTATTAAATGGATAATGTAATAAATCCTCATAAGTAAAGGCTTTTTAAAACAAATTGAGGTAAAAACTACCTCAATTTGTCATACCTACCAACACTGGCCTTTTGCTGCATTACAAGAGCCATGTTGATGATCACTACAAGTGCGGCTTATTGAAAACTATGCTTGATCGTGCCTTCCGCCTCTCATTCAACTGGTCATACTTTTCCGATGAATGTAATCGGCTCAAAGTGGTGTTTTCTCGTCTTAGTTATCCAGACAGGTTAATTAATTCCACCATCTCGCTCTTTATCGCAGTCAAAGCTTCTGATCAACCTGTTCTCGAATTACCAGCTGTTAACAACGAATTTAAAGCGGTTCCCGTTGTTCTGCCATTTTAAGGACCAGTCTTCAGCCGATATTGTAAGAGCACAACTTAAAGATCTGAGCCAGAAAATTCAAGTGACCTTCCAGCCCATATTTGTTAGCCACAAGATTAAACAGCATCTGAAACCGCGCGAAGTCAAGCCTCCATTGTCAACCAACAATCCCTTGTTTATCAATTTAAATGTGACCTGTGTGATGCAGGTGATTTTGGTTACACACGGCGTCTTCCTCCATTGGAAAGCATTTCCGTTTGGAACATTCCCATGTGCACAATGACCTTACGAGGAATTTTACCATCTTAAAAAAGTGCAAGAGCAAGTTTGACTGTCTCATTTATGAAATGTTTTTAATTAATGAACTGAGACCCAGCCTCAATGTACTGTCAGACTCAATTAGTGCGAAAGTGTTTTAATCCTTTTTTATTCTTGCATGTTTTTAACACCCCCTTTTGTACATTCTCATACTTTACATACTTTTACTTCATAGTTTTCAGTTATATTTATATGTATGCAAAATTTTATCTTCACTTTTAAGCTTGATAATGACCGAAGTTCGGTCGAAATGTTGCGCATTTTTCCCGATAATTTTTACCTCAATGTAATAAATTATCATTATATGTGAATGTACAGTAGATTATAAGAATTCTTAATGCATGGCAAGGTCAGAAGATAATAATAGCTCTTGTTTGTTAATATTATTCTTTCAAGAATTCAGTCAATCACAAAGTTTTTCAAGAGTTTGGGACCCCAAACAGGTACTGTATTTTTGTCTTAAACGATTAGCAGGATTAATGAAAGGTTTATAAACATGTAGAAGAAGATATCCTAAAGAGTGTTGAATTTTGTTTGGTTATTGATAATAATCAATATTGGAAAAAAGGTTTGGACCCAGGAGTTACATAGCTCGATGGAATTATTTTGATCATCTTGGTGAAAGTAGTCCTGAGAACGGCTGTTGACAATAACTGAAATTTTGACAACCTGAGTGGAAGTCATCTTCAGAGTCAAGTGATGGTTGGAAATTCAAAGGAATGTAGTGATGCTCTGGTAATTGGTGCATTATGATCCTGTTTGTGAGTGAAGGTCGCAGTTGGTTTGTAAGCTGAGTGGAAGAAGTTGTGTGTAGTTAAGGTTTTCTGTTAAGTAACCATTTGTAAGGCGCGGGTAGAGGGTGGCAATAGTTAAATGTAGTTTGTTCTAAGTTTGCATACAGACATGTACCAGCTTTCAACTGTGATGCGCTTAGTAATACATGTGCTCAACAGAGTCCTACATGTAGTTGATAGTGTGTCTTGTTCTTGAGTGGTTTTTAGCAATATTGTTATTGAGATCACCATTCTTACAGCTGTAATCGCTTGTTTGTGTTTGGTAAATCATGTACGTATTTAGGGTTCCTGCCAGTTTCACCAATGCAAGTGGCCTGGCAATCACAGCATGTGATCTTGTAGACTCCTCCCTGTCTGTCCTTGGGGTCGTCTTTGTCTTATTATTACCAGCGTCTTACAACTTGAAAGCTGGTATACAAACTTAGTACAACAATTTACAGATGTACAATAAACCGTTGCCAACCTTTACCTTCTCCTTACAAATGATTACTTAACACAGCAAACCTTAACTACTCAACTTTTTCCTCTCAGCTTACAAGCCCACTGCGACCTTCACTTACATGCTTTTGGTACATGTATGTTATTGTCATTTTAATTAGGTTACTTTGATTGATAGTTATCAAACAAGGATCACTTAAGAGTTAACAACTCAGTTTAGATTATATATCTTGGTGACTGTTTTAATTTATGCTATTCAGTCTGGTCCCCCTTTTTATTTTTTGTTATTTTCAGGGAATAGAAGGAGTTGTGGTTTGGCTGAGGATCCTGCAAAAATGAAGACAACAAAGACAGATGAGCACAGGGAACCAATACTTGTAAATCATCAAGTGGCAAGTGCAGCACGCAATGCATCATGCATGGACAAAAGTGCTGAAAAGAGCAAAGAGAATAGTCATAACTTAGAAAATGAGGCATTGCTAAATGATGAGTCAATTTCAGCCACAAGCCAGCCAGAACACTCGACCCCAATTACTGATACAAAATACTGTAAAAAAACTGAGAACAAAATTTACTGTCCAGCAGTAGTGGGAGATCAGGGAGAATTGACTAGCATGGACTGTGGGGATACATTCTATTCAGCTGATGAAGACAGTGCTTGTTTATATAATACATGTCATGGGAGCTTCACTAGCACACAAAATCAAGGTTTAGATATTTCTTCCATAAATGAACCAGGGGTGGATGCTAAAGGGAGTGGAAACAAAGAAAGTCTTTTGCTTGCAGAGTCAAATAGGCGAGAATTCTCTTTAACTGAAGAAAGCTCTTGTGTTGATACTGCCAGAACAGATCATGATAGTGTTAATGATCATTGGGAAAAAGAGGAATCCGTGGAATACTCTCAGCAGATATCCAAGGCACCAGCAGTCTCCTTGCCCTGGGCCAAAGAGTCACTTGATCATGATAAATTGAATGTAAACATTGTCAACAAAGACCCAAAAAACAGTAACAATGATCTCATTGAGGGAGATCAGAATGACCAGTATTCTTGTGGCAGTTTAGATAGTAGCAAATGTGTTAAGGACTCTAGCAAGATCATTGGGTGCAACTCATCAGATTTGGAGAAATCTGTTTCCTTTGAGGATTGTAAAGATTCAGAATGCGATGAAACATTCAATGATCTCAGTGAAGTGAAACACAATGCGAATTGTGAGCTGTTTGAAAAGCCTTCAAGTGATCTTGACAGAGACTCAAATCATGGTATCTCTGAAGGCTCCAGTTCTTCTGACGAAGATCTTTTAACACCACCAATTTTCCTTTCTTCAAAGTTTCAACTTAAACCAATCATAAAAACTCCAGAAAAAGGAGTCGCTCCATCATATTGCACACCATCCCCAATTATTAGCGATGTTAAAAGAGAAGAGAAAATCAAATACAAACTCTCTTTTGACAAGCTGATAAAGGAGAAAGCAATGCACGGGGAGAAGGATGCAGAGCTTGCAGAGATGGAAGCAGAGTTGCAACGAGGATTGGAAAGAGGAGGCATTTGTGATGTTCACGTGCCGAGTGCTTTCAGTGACATTGAATCTGAAGAGGAACTCTTTGATGGTAAAAATTGAAAATCAACTTTTGTGTATATTTTTCCCAATTCAGTTGCATGTAAACCCATTGATTCCTGCAGGGGGTTCCCCATTGACGAGTAAAATTGTCTGGCATTAGACAGAGTAAAATACTAAGTATGGCGGGTTTAGGCCGGTTTAGGGGTGCTAATGGGGCATAGTTTTTCAGTGAGTGATTAATTTAATGTATTGACTCTGGGGGTTCCCCATTGACAAGTAAAATCGTCTGGCGTTAGACACAGTAAAATACTAAGTATGGCTGGTTTAGGCTGGTTTAGGAGTGAATGGGTTAAGGGGAAATAAATTTTGCCTTGGTTACAGGTTACATGTAGGTCATCTAGATGTGAATAGTTTACATGCCTGAGTTGGTGCTTTGAATCGTAAAAATGCACTTAGTTCACATACATGTACAAGTACATTATAAATCACAAGTGACACGAAGCATTATTTGCATAATTTGATAAATTAATTTAAATTTTTCCAAATTATGTATTTAACAAATTCATATTATAATTTACATGTTTTTACTGTTTGTCTTATACAGTAGATATTGTGGATTTGTTGTTCAAGTGTTGTCTGTATACCGGTAGTAGCTTAGTGATAAACATTAATATTTTGAGAGTGTTTTGTAATTCAGATGGGCGTGACCTGAAAGACTGTATGTTGCCAAAGGATATCAAGAAGTTCCTTGTGGATGTTCATGATTTTTCTGAAGAACTGTCAGGGGAGGACATCTTTCCACTGTTTCACCCCTATGTAACAGTAAGCCACATTTTGTTGTCCAACAAGACAATACATGTACTTTCTCTTTGGAGGCTTGTCTAAAAGGCTTTTCTCCCTGGCCATCCCACCACTGGTAATGGAATATCGCAGAGAGAAAGTTTCATGTACATGTACATGGAGGTGGGCTCTCTTGAACAGTGAGCCTTAAAGAAATCCTCTTAACCTACGTGATTCCGATGAATTTCTGGAGCAAAAAGGTCTCTTTCAGTGACTTTCAGCTGGTTAAATTTGTAGGCTGCCTGCTTTCAGGGACATTCTCTGCTAGTATTCTTCTTGCTTGGTTGCAAAGTTTCTAGATACTGTAGTAGGCTGATGAAAAAATGTAATTTAAGAGGATCTACATGTAGCATATGTCTCCAGATGCCTTCTTTCAGTTTGAAATTTATGCACAATTCATGGTCACATCTGGCTAGTATGCTATGGAATTCTATAATTTGACCATGTCCAGACACGCATTGTGTACATATATGACACAACACTGATTTTTAGTGAATTAAGACTTGGATTTCAGGCCCGGGTTGCTTGAAGCATGGTTGGCGCTAACTAGTGTTAAACCATGGAAACCAATAGGGTTTGATACCTCTTAACCCTTTAAGCCCCGAAGGGTTCCCCATTGACGAGTAAAATCGTCTGGCGTTAGACAGAGTAAAATCTGTAAGTGCCATTTGGCACTATCGGGGCTGAAAGGGTTAAACAGGGACATAGTTTTTTCACGCTGTTAGCTTAACCCTTTAAGCCCCGAGGGGTTCCCCATTGACGAGTAAAATCGTCTGGCGTTAGACAGAGTAAAATCTATAAGTGCCACTTGGCACTATCGGGGCTGAAAGGGTTAACCAATGGTTAGCCCTAACCAGACTTCAAGCAACTGGCTCCAGAGTTTTACCATTACTCTTGTTTTTTTTAATTTGTATTTTCTAATTACTAAGGTTTTTGCTCAGCAATTAAGAACAAAAAGCAGTGATATAAAAGAATGAAGTTTCACTGTTTGGACGGCTCCATGCCGTCATTCTCAAAGTCAACTAAAAAAATTAGGTGAGTTCATAATAATTTATAGTGAATTTACGTTTGAAAGTCTCAGCACATAATTATGATTAATAAGAGAAAATAAAATAAATAAAATTCCAAGCGTGGTGTGCTTGAACGTTCAAATAGAAAGTTTTGCTTTAATGGAGTCAGATTGAGTGCTTAGTGTTGGTTTATTGTTTGAGCATTTCATAAATTAAACAATCCAGCCCCCGACAGCATTTCGTGAGAATTGTAAACTGGTCACGGAGATCTTTGTTCCTCAGATTGTGTATGTCCCGCAGGTGTTTAACAAGGACAGTATGCTTATTTTCATTAATGCACTGAGGTAGGTGTCGGCATGTATAGCCCACATAATCTAACATCACACAGATACCGGTAACATTTGTATTCATAAACAAGGCATTGTTCATTAATAAGAGGTGGTTTGGGTTCTGTCACTTTGATCTCATCAGCAATTTTCTGGCCTGTAAAACACTGGGAGCAAGTCGCTGTTAATTTTCTTCACGAGATCGGAGAGCTGTCTTCGTACTACATGTCGGCTGATCGTTGATCTTTAAAGGGTAGAATAAGCTGAACGGGCTTATTAACCTGAATATCTTGAGTACTTGTTCTTGGTCTTGCGACTCAATGAATCTGGTGATTGTAGAATTAATGAGTCCTTCAGGGTACTTAGGCTTGAGAAAGATCTCTTTTCAGGTTATCATGTTCAGCAGCGAAAAGATCAGATGAAGATGAGAGTCGATGTACACGATTTAACATTATTTGACAGTTCAAGCGCACCATGCTTGGAATTTTATTTTATTTTATCTTCTCTTATTAATCATATGCACTGAGACTTTCACACCTATGTTCACTATTATGAACTCACATAATGTTTTTAGTTGAAATTGAGAATGATGGCATGGAGCTGTCAAAAAGTCATTATTTTATATCGCTACTTTTTATTCTTAATTTGTATTTTCATCTTCACTTTTAAACACATTGTGTAGCCCCTAGGTGATACTTGGTTATATAAAGTATTGTTATTATTATTATTATTATTATTATTATTATTATTGTTACTATTATTATTGTCAATAAGTCTAGATCTTGTGATAAAATTGATTAAAAAGACAAACGCAACTAGATTCATTTTGACAACGTTTCGACATCGTCCGATGTCATCGTCAGGCAATGAATTTTAATCGGATGAAGCATAACTTATAGTACAAGAACAATAGAACAATAGAACAATATATACAATAGTACGCTAACAAAAAATGTGAAATCTAAGTAAATAGTTTTGCCCTGACAGAGTCTGACTGTACATTAAGTGATGGTTTCAATTCTTTGATGTAGAACATCTCATGAATTAAGCAATCAAATTTCGATGCGCATTTCTTTAAGACACTAAAACTCGCCGCTGGGGGTGCTGTTGTTTGGCCATGATCTGCTAGGCGGTGCCTCCCGATAGCTGAGTATCTATGTTCCTCAATTGGTTGATGCAAGTGACGAGCTGTATAGCCAACATAGCTCGCATCACACGAGCCACATTGAAATTTGTAGACGACTAGTTGTTGGCTGACTAATGATGGTTTGGGCTCACGGAATTTAAGGACATCCTCGAGCTTGCGGCTGACAAAAACTGGCTGTAGATCTATATCCAGTTTCTTATTTAGCTGAGTAAGTTGGCGCTTCACAATATCGGCTGGTTTTTGGTCAATAAATGGCAAGACGATTCTAATGGTGCTTTTATTATTATTGCTGGTAGATTGTGATTCGACATCTGATGTATTGATAAAGTTACGGATGGTTGCCTCAATCAATTCAGACGGGTATCGTAGCTTGTGAAAAATTGATCTTATGTTTCCACATTCTTCTTCAAACAGCTCGGTCGTTGAGGACAGACTGTACGCCCGGTGAAGCATTGTCTTGAGTAGAGATTTCTTGTATTTGTTGTCCACATGACTCTGGTAGTGCAACAAGAGGCCTTTGTTGGTAGTTTTTCTGTATACGCTTGTGGTTATCTTACTTCTTTGTTTCAATCGTCTTGCCATTTATTGACCAAAAACCAGCCGATATTGTGAAGCGCCAACTTACTCAGCTAAATAAGAAACTGGATATAGATCTACAGCCAGTTTTTGTCAGCCGCAAGCTCGAGGATGTCCTTAAATTCCGTGAGCCCAAACCATCATTAGTCAGCCAACAACTAGTCGTCTACAAATTTCAATGTGGCTCGTGTGATGCGAGCTATGTTGGCTATACAGCTCGTCACTTGCATCAACGAATTGAGGAACATAGATACTCAGCTATCGGGAGGCACCGCCTAGCAGATCATGGCCAAACAACAGCACCCCCAGCGGCGAGTTTTAGTGTCTTAAAGAAATGCGCATCGAAATTTGATTGCTTAATTCATGAGATGTTCTACATCAAAGAATTGAAACCATCACTTAATGTACAGTCAGACTCTGTCAGGGCAAAACTATTTACTTAGATTTCACATTTTTTGTTAGCGTACTATTGTATATATTGTTGTTTTGTTCTATTGTTCTTGTACTATAAGTTATGCTTCATCCGATTAAAATTCATTGCCTGGCAATGACATCGGACGATGTCGAAACGTTGTCAAAATGAATCTAGTTGCGTTTGTCTTTTTAATCAATTATTATTGTCATTTATTATTATAATTATTTTGCCTGTGATTGCATTCATTCACAGGATGTTCCATCCCTGTTGATAAACCCTTCTCCAGAATGTGACACATTTGAAGGCAAGCTGGTGGTGGCATCAAGCAGTGACCTGCAAGAATTACTCTGTGGTGGCTGGATACTGCAGCACTACTTGGATAGGTTCTGTCCTGCTGATGTTGCGTATTGGCTGTTTCAGATACTGTGTCGGCACAGGGACCAGCATATCATCAGTTCTTCATTTCAGATCCTATGGACATTAACTGAAGCAGCCACAGAGGTACAATTTGTGCGTGTAAAACTCATTGTACCACAGCTTTGAACAACTGGCATTACAGGGAGTTAATGCAAAAAGAAAAAGAAAACATGTGTAAAGTGGAATTGGTAACATTGTTAATAGATAGTGACTCAGTTTTTTTGTAAGTTGAGTTTCCTGAAATATACACATGTAGTGCACAAAAGTTTTGAATAGACATTTGAGCTTGAAAGTAACATCCCTAAATGTTAACGAGTAAAAAGTCAGCGCTGTTTGTTAAGTTTAAAAAAGGTTAGGACATTATTATAAAGCAATGGTTTATTTGAACCAAAGTGTGTTTCTTAAGCCATCTTGGATCAAGCTTGTATTTTCTTTGCTTTTTTACAGAAGAGAGATGATTTACCCCCCAACCCAAGAGGTTCACTATGGGTCCCAAGCATTAAGAAGATAATGAAAGAGTTACTTTCTCTTGGTGCAACAATACCAACGCTTTATCCTGGGGATCTTGTGGATGCACTAAACATCAAGGAAATGTTTTCTGCGGAGATTTGTTCGGGCGAGATCCAAATGGATCCAACCAGCAGCAGTCCTCAAACTGAATGCTTCCCTGTCGTAAACATTATGCATCTTGTGCAGTTTGTCACACACTGCCTACAAAAGTGTCCAAAGTCTTTCACCATTCAGGACTTGAGAAACTTGGTGGTTATGTTTTGTCGCTTGGCTTTGGATATGAGACTTCAAACTGTTGTGTTCGACGTTGAGATGTGCCTTGCAGCAGTGATGAACTGTTATGGAGAAATGCAGTGGCCTGATGAGGTACATTTATGATAATTAATAGTAGTAATAATAATAATAATAATAATAATAATAATAATAATAATAATAATAATAATAATAATAATAATAATAATAGTGATGAACTGTTATGGAGAAATGCAGTGGCCTGATGAGGTACATTTATGATAATTAATAGTAATAATAATAATAATAATAATAGTAATAATAATAATAATAATAATAATAATAATAATAATAATAAACTTTATTTAGAGCCCTGGCCAAACGGGAGGGAGAGTTAATGAGAGTTGACGAGAGTTGAAACTCTTGAGAGTGATCGAGAGTTGGCCAAACGAGAGCAAGAGTTGGCGAGAGTTTGTCGAGAGTTTCAGGGGTAAAAGAGAGAGACCCTGGGAAAACCCTTTCTAACACAAATAATTATGGCGAGTAGCCAGCCGGTATATTCAGCTATCCAGACCGCTAACATGAATTTTGTGTGCAAGCTTATGCATGTTTATTTCTAATGCTTATGTTTTTTGGCTGTCACTTCCCTATTGTGATAGTCTTTGGAGGAAACATCCCAGAGGCAAGGTCTTGCTTCGTATAAGTCAGTTGGTGCAAAATCTTTTAGAAGCCTTGGCGTTGCCCTTGGTTCCCAAGTCCAATGCAATATTATTTTTCCTTTTTACAGACTGTAATCTGAGCCCGCTGGAAAAAAACAGTAATTGCTGGCCGCAAAACTCTTGCTCAAACTCTTGTGCGTAGCCAAACACGACAAAACTCTGGCCAACTCATGAAAAATTGGAGCAGGTTGAAATTCGGTTAGAGCTCTCGAGAGTCGATGAGAGTGGCTGAGAGCGGATGAGAGTTCCTGGCCAAACGAGAGCGAGAGTTTCAGGGCTTAAGTCTCAGCTGTATTTAGTGTTGGGGTAGTTGTACTAATTGGGGGCACTATACAGAAATCAAATCATCTCATAGCAAACTCAACTCGTCTGGAAATTGAGTACTCTTACCACTGTGCCATCCTTGCTGGTGCTACATATTACATTTAAATATTACCTTGTGCTCTTCTCAAAAGAAAAATGAAACACTTTCTTTTTAAAAGTTTGGAACTGGGTTGTTTTGTTTTTATTACTTTTCAAGAGCTTGCACTAATTATCGATACGATTGGTTCAGAGAATTTACAGGAAGATGTAGGAAGTACAAGAAGAAAGAACCAGGAACAACCGCATTTCATCTATGGTGTCGAATCTCCTCCTTAAATCAACTTGCTCACTCAACAGGCAACTTTGGCCTTCAACATTTTGCTCTGGCACTCAACATTTATTTTTTTCACAATTCGCCAACCATTATAAAAATGATAGGGTGGCAGGATGGTAGGCGGAAACTCAATTCCCCTTCTAAGGCTACTCTCCTCGCACATTCACACACGCGCGCAACGCCCAACACGCGCGCACACACACACACATACTAATGAATAACTACTAGGACTAGGTAGGATAAATACATAATTTGAGTGCGTAAATATTTGAGCAACGAAGATTTAAAAGACTGAAGAATATGCGAGGACATCTCATGTGCAGGTAGAGAGTTCCAGTCACTAATATACATGTAAAGATTAAAGAAAGAAAACTGGAAGTAATTAGTGCGGACAGGTTTTGACCTAATCTTGTAAAGATCTTATGCGGGTGTGACCTATAAAATCAAAAAACCTGGTGACCATTAATGGCACAGTAACCAGTCTTATACACATCTAAATCAAACTAAGGCATTCAGTTCGAGAGAGTCGCACTTAAAGGGAAGCTCCACTCTTACTACATAATAAGTTTAACCCTTTAAGCCCCGAGGGGTTCCCCATTGACGAGTAAAATCGTCTGGCGTTAGACAGAGTAAAATCTACAGGTGCCATTTGGCACTATCGGGGCTGAAAGGGTTAAACGGGGACATAGGTTTTTCACGTTGTTAGCTTAACCCTTTAAGCCCCGAGGGGTTCCCCATTGACGAGTAAAATCTACTGGCGTTAGACAGAGTAAAATCTATAAGTGCCATTTGGCACTATCGGGGCTGAAAGGGTTAAACCAAAGGAAATTGTTTACAAATAAAATGGTTCGAAATTTGTTTTTAAAAAAGTGTTTATGTCAGGAAACGGGAATTTTAAAATCGCTTATTTTCACTTTCACATTTCGTGGGCGCCGCCATCTTGAATAATTGTGACGTGTTACGGTTACCCTATACAGTCAAACCTGTATATAACGGCCCTGTATTAAGCGGCCAGCCTATATTAGTTAAGCGGCCAGTTTTCAAAGTCCCGATTTTTTGCTCATACAAACGCTGTATTTGTTACCTGTTTTAGGCGGCCACCTTGTGGCAGTCCCATGTTTGTCTTTCTTTGTTCATTTTATGTGGTGTTTTGTGTTTCAAATGCAATCTATCATCACTATAATGAAATATCATTTGCAAAGCTAGTGTAAACTGACAATCGACTCTTTAGTGTTGTTAACGCTTAATGCAGTTGTCCGCAATGTGCTTAAGTACAGTGCAAAATCACAAACGCAAACGCAAAAAAATGATCGTTTTGAAAATATGCTTCACTCTTCAGCTAGAAATTCCTCTTCAATTAGTTTGTTCCTTAGCCATGTGCTGGAGAATGAATCGCCTTCAAACTTATACTCGTAAGGGATTTCCAGGCCATAACTTCCACCTCTGTTAACTCGCATGCCCTTAACCGTAACTTTCCCATTGTTTGTAGGCCGTTTCAAAAATTTAGTTAGCGACAATGCCATCAACTTAGGTACATGTCCAATCACTTCATAATCGTCCTTCATTTCATGAGGAGGAGAATCCGGGGGTTCGCAGCGGTGTTGCCAAGTCCAGATCTTGTAACTCTCGGTGTAACACTAGA
>NC_090885.1:62555362-62557862 GCF_036669925.1 Montipora capricornis
AACTGATCTCATCTTTGCACCAACCCATCCCAATACTACATGTATCTCATTTGGTCAAATGCTACTTACAGACTCGGAAATTGCCAAACAGACGATAACCCGTCGGGTGCGTTAAATTCGTCTAGACTCGTAACAACTGTCCAACGTATTGAATAATCAACGAACGAAATGATGTATGAAATGAATCATACATTGAACTGCGCATACGAAATCAAGTGAAGCTATGATCGTCGCAGTTAAAAACTACATGTATGAACGCATTTTTAGCAATTGGGTAGAGAAGCCTGAAAATTCAGGACTTCAACGGAGCTATGAACCCTCTGAGGTTGGGAGCTGGTCATTTGTGAGTTCAAATGTTGCCGTGATGACTAATGAATATTGTTTTCATTCTTGTTCTTTATGTTTTTAGGTTTCAAAGATGGTCAAACTTGTGGAGCAGCTGAAACCGGGAGAAAAATCCGATTATTATCTATTGCATACTATTATTTCATTGGTGAGCCATGCAGTAGGAAGTGAGGACTTACTACCCAAGCAAAGGGTAACTATAATTATAGTCTAGTCTGGTGTCTGCACTTATTTATAAGACCCTTGAGAACCATGCGTAGCTTTCTTGATCTGTGCCACTTTTTCAATAAGCCTTTGAAGTACAACCATAATTAATGAAGGGATACGGTTATGAAACTTGACAAGTCTTTTTGTTACATGTTTTTGTCTGTATTTTTGGCCTTCAAGGTGCACAAAACACACCTTTTTTCGAGAAGATAACCAATCAAATCTTTCGCTTAAATTATGCGCAACTAATTTGTGAACCTGTGCGAAACGAAAACAAAAGATTGTGTAGGGTCACCGACTCACGGTCAATTCAACGTCGATTGTGTCAACGTTGTTCTCGCTTTTGAAGGTTTTAAGGTTTCATAACCAGTCCCTCGATTAACTATAGTAAAATCAAAACAAATAGAGATCCTAAATTCGTATCCCATTGGACCCATTGTCTTAAACGTGTGCTTCGACTTTAACACTAAAGACTGAAGAATTTAATGGTGGAAACCTGTAGCACTTGTGACATTTTGTGAAATCAATTGCATTTTTGAGGATTTTCCTCAGTGCGTGAGATCACTTTTTGTACACTTGATAAATCTGTATTCTCTTTGTGGCGTATTTGTTTGTGTGTGTATTAATAATGGTAATTCAACTGCGTGGAGTGCAATTTGGTCCAGCCCGGTCAAAATGTTTTTGAGTAGTTGGCAAGCTGGCTACAGTAATAGGCAGCAGAGGCCGAAGGCCGCTGCTTCAAGGCCGGAGGCCCTTGCATGCCATGGGGATCCGGGGGCATGCTCCCCCGGAAATTTTTGAAAATATTGGCTTCAGATGGTTGCATCTGGTGCATTTTAGGGTAAACTGAGCTCCTATTAGATGGCATTAAGATAACAGTAATTAATTAAGAGTCACACAAGACCTTCAGTTTTCAAATTAAAGTTATATTCCGCCAGAAACATTATTGGAATAAAGGATTACTATAGTACAAGCAAGTACTTCTCAACTTTGAAAGTGAGAAATTCAGTTCAGTGCCGAAAGTTGCCTCATAATTGCCAACGAGTCAGGCCTTCTGAAGACAGAAGGCCTGGCGAGGCGGCAGCTTATAGAGCCGCGAGAAGATTTTTAGGCGGACGAAATCTCAGAAGCACTTCAAATTTGAGTGTAATGTAGACCAAAAGCCGTAATGTAGACCAAAGCGATGAAATGTTGACCGTAGCGATAACCAATGAGAGTGCCGCACGAGTACGCTGGGTGATGTTTGCAGCCGCCAGGCGCCAGATCACGCAAGCTTGGCTCGTTGGCACTTTAGCGACAGTTATAACTAGTAATTATATTATAGAGTCGGTTAAACTGAAGGCTTCAGATCTTCAAATCATTTGAGCAATATATAACCTCAATGCAAAGCTATGGTTTTCCGGGGCTACATACTTGATGCCGTACGAAAAACTTTAGAAATTTGCGGAGTCTCTGCGCCAACGTCACGAGATTGTTTGGACACCATCTTGTTTGTATCTGCAACAACCGTGGCTGCTCACCATCCATTCGGCTCACTTTCCCACGCAATGAGCTCGTTCCTGCAGAAGCGATCGTGTGCGGCTAGGGTTTACCTGGTGTATTTTTTAGTTACAATTTGAACTGGAAGTAGACGTTATAGCCTGAGAAAGGATAAAGGCTAGCAGTATGCAGTCGAAACGTAGTGATTAACAACAACTCAGTGATTAACAACAATTCGAACAACCTCATCCTGAAAACACGTCTGACAAGTGTGAATTCGAAGTAAGCTGCAGATATTGCGTTGTAGGCTGTAGGCTGTTGGTCTGAAATCATACGTGCGCTCGTTCGATTTTGAAAAATTGCACAACACAAAGTTCAATTACCACTTTATTACACCCATTTAGAAATCACACAGTAATTACTTAATCTCTCAAATACAGAATTTTAGTCAGTAGAATTATTTTATTCA
>NC_090885.1:62562862-62565362 GCF_036669925.1 Montipora capricornis
ATATTTTGCGCGTTCTCTTGACCAAATATGGTAAAATAGCGTCATAGTGGAATAATAAACACACTTAACGTCACAAAGTGTCCCCCAACTGCTGCTCTTCAAGAAAGGATAAACAGTTACATTCACCCTAAGCTAAAAATAACGTTAACATTTACCCTTGTTGGAAAAAGTACCAAAAAGGCTTCGACAAAAAGGGACAGTTTGTGTTGGATGTCAAAATTGGGCCTGCATCTAATAGGCGCTTTCCGAGTTCATGTCTGCCACCTCCTCAAAGCGAGTCTTAGTGCGAAGTTTTTCTTATGAAAATAAGTTTTCATTCATATGTAAAGTAGAACTAATTTCCATCACAAAAACTTCGCACTTAGACTCGCTTTGAAGAGGAGGCAGACATGAACGCGGAAATGGTCTATTAGGTGCAATTCTGATCGGCTTCCGGGATCGACTAAAGAAATGATGGACACGAATAAACGTACAATAGAAAGGATAGACCCTAAGCTTGAATAGCATTGCGTCTTGCACCGATTAGTATTGATGGCAGGGTTGACTCTACGGTGAGACCACCACTGCGTCCCGGGTTCGATTGCCAGACTCGACTTCGTACGTGGATTGAGTTTTGTCGACAAACGATAAACGCTCCAGGGTTTTAAGCAATTTGTCAAAAATCATCACTATATTTGAGCCCAGGCTTCCTTTACATTCGCATATGCTTTTGTATTGCAGGAAAATATCAGCAGCTACTTTGAGTTGTCCGGATCAGGTTATCAAGTGGAACTGTTAAAGGAAACTGAAAATACTGACAATAAAGAGGAACTGTCCAGCAACGAAGATGAAGAAGGCGAAACAGCGCATGAAATGGACTGCACCTTCGAGTTAAAAGAATGAAAACAGCAACAATTTAGAGAAATTTTTACTTCTTTTACAAGAGATGAGCCATGCCTTTGACCGTATTCATAAATGGCGAGGAAGAAATTGTTCTTTTGTCTTTGTGCTAATCATCCTCACTAGCCTCACTTTGGAACACAAATTCTTTTGGTGAAACTCGCTAGTGATGCAAAAGAAAGGAATCAAAACTTAACCAATTGACCCCTTAGAGTGGAATTAAATAAATTTTACCGTCTTACGGTCGTCACTTTTTTCTATCCCTCAAACTGACATTCCCTTTTTATTCAACTTACACGACGTACAATCTACTTTAGACTTCAAATCTACTTCAACGAAACAATAGGCGAGACAAAGAGTTGAACCTGGATCGATGGCTTCACCTTGCGGTTTCCGATATCCACTTCACATTACACTCTATTCAGTTAGCTCTGTTTAAAATATAAGTGCTACACGGCCAACGTTTGTATAAACGTAACCTTTCCTTGTAACGAGACAAGCTCCCGGCAAGTCGAATTTTTTAGAGTATTGACATAGTAGTACCCAGCAAAACAATTGAAAGTTAACCGGTCTTCAACGGGGTTTTTAGACCTAAATACTGTAGATCAGTAATGTCCAATGTCAGTTTGAGGGATGGCCATAAGTGTTGCCCCCGTCTTACGCCAGACAATTTGACTAGTCATGCTTTGCAATTTCTCCCGCAACCTTTCAAGTTGTTTGGCAGGTGTCACGCCGGGCGTGGTTTCGACCGCGATGATCACATGACGTCAAAAAACATTGTTATTGGCTGATGCCTCGAAAGGTGATACAGGTGAAAGATATGTCACAGTGGCCGGCAATGTTTGAAAAAATGTGCTTTTGCGTTTTAGAGAAGCGTCGAGGAAAGTAGACCTGACTTTTTCTCAAGACGATTGCGAGGACGGACACTGTGCAACTTTTGTTGGGACAACTTGCCATAAAACTTGAGTTGCGTTGTGTAACAATAGGCTCAAAAGACCCTAAAAAATAAACGGAAGAAAGTATAGGAAAAAATAAGTTATTAACGCCTTTATGCCCGAGGGGGGCCCTAGTGACGAGTAAAATCGACTGGCGTCAGAGTAAAATGTAGAAGATGGTGTACCTCTTGCGCGTGAAAGGGTTAAAATGAAGTGAAGCTATTTTTGCACTCGCGAAAAAGCAAATAGAGCTCTTTCTCACAAGGGAAAGGGATATTATATAACTATATCTATGGGTCTTATTCGCGGCGGCCATATTGGCCATAAACAATAGATTTTGTGCCTCGAGCCTTGAGTTGAAACGTTTGGAAAGGAGTTTCTGTGGGGAAAAACAAAAGCTTTCAATCCCTCGGGACTCAACATGGCTGCTGCGTGATTAAAAGGCCGTTTACACGACAGAAAAATTTGGTCCGGACCCGCCAAAAAAAGCGGTCCGACCCCATAGCTTTTGTAAAGAACCACTGGAGTTTCTACAGGGCCATAGGCGCCTCTGGCTCTGTAGAAGCTCCAGTGTTTCTTTACAAAAGCTATGGGTCCGTACCGCTTTTTTTGACGGGTCCGGACTCAAATTTTTCTGTCGTGTACACGGCCTTTTAAGCCTATTGCACCGATAACACAAAGACAAC
>NC_090885.1:62570362-62577862 GCF_036669925.1 Montipora capricornis
TCATGCTTTGAACCACCAACATCTGTCACACATTTTTGAGCCATATCAAACTTCATGTAAACCAAGACGACTAGGTATAGTATACCTAGTCGTCTAGTGCCTATAAGGCACGCAAAGAACTTCAAGTGGAAGCCAAATGCTAAATTCTAGTAACTAACTTGCATAAAAGAAGCGTTTTTGTTTTAAATTTCTCGGGCGCCACCATCTTAAGCCAGTAATTGCGCCGTGTTACGGTTGCCTTATTGTTATTATGCCAAAGTGTTTTCTGTCATAACTACAGTGTCTTTTTTTCCTGGTACAAGCACTTTTCTAGAAAATTTGATTGGGAACACAGCGTCCTCCGGTTTAAACTTATTCTTTCGAAGGAGTCAAGCTGCCCTTGCGTAGTGGTGCATGAGGGCACTCGCCTCCCACCACTGCGGCCCTGATTCGATTCCCAGACTCGGCGTCATATGTGGGTTGAGATTTGTTTGGTTCTCTACTGTGGTCCGAGAGGTTTTCCTCCGGGTACTCTGGTTTTCCCCTTTCCTCAAAAACCAACCTAATATGAGTTGATTTAATTTGATTTCTATACAGTTTCCGATTGATCGAGTCGGAAAATACCATAATATTCTTTGTTTGTCCGCCCAAATTTTGCATAAGGATTGTTTGGGACCTACAATTGTCCCAAAAGAAAACAAAAACAATGCTTATTCAAAATTTGGGGGGGGGGGGGGGGGACAAATAAAGAGTATTAGGGTATTTTCCGGTCAATAGACCTAATCGGCTAACTCAATGTTGTATCCAATTGCTGGTTTTCACTCACGTGATCAACAGCCATGTTTTTCAACGAAAACAAAGGGAAGCGTTTGCATAATAATAGAGTTAAATTCCCGGAGGATTAGGTCGGGGCATCAACATGGCCGCCTTTTCTTTGTTTAGGGGCACCAACATGGCGGTCGTGACGTCATGTGAAAACCGAGAATTCAAATCTCACGTTTAAATATGAAGGCTACATTATCATGCAAATACAATACACAAAGAATCTTAATGCCGGGAGATTTGAATTGGGTACAACATTGAGTTAGCCGATTAGGTCTATTAGCGTCTCAGACACTTAAATAAAGTTCATTATTATAATTATAATTAAATAAAAGAAATCTCACACTATCATTTTCGTTTGCTGAACTTACCTGAACCCAGTGGGCCTTTCTTTCTAATCACTCTGTCCTCTGCCAAAGTGCCAACGACATTCTCCACTGGAGGAACGTGCTCCTCAAATGTTGCTGTTGCGTTAGCTTGTGCTTTCTGCCGTAGTTGGGCCAACAAAGAGCCTTTCTTACCACTCCTGGGACGTTGAGGGGTAAGGATCTTCTTCAACAGAAGTCGCTGGGACCCATCTACAGATGGACCCTTTTTTGACTGCAATCCCTTCGTGGAGGACATGGTTTCCAGACTTGAAGCCCTCTTCATCGCAGGTGCACTTCCTGGGCGCTTTACAACGTCATTTTCATCTTCCTCCGGTTGCACCTTTTTACTATGTGCTCTTAAAATATAATCAACAGTGGCACGACTGGGTGGATCCGGCTTTCGTACTTTGCCAAAAAATTTCTCCTCGGCGTCGCTCTCTTCGATATCCTGCTTTTTCGTACCATCTTTTTGACGACTAAATGAATCTCGATTGTCTAAAGCTTTGGAAGAATCATCTTCATCCTCATCTTCTTCCTCCGATGAATCTGACCTAACAACTGACATCCCAGGTCGACCTTTGACCTTTCCACGCTGCCTGCCATGTCTTAGATTTCCTAAGTGTTCAAGCTGTGACTCATCATCAGTGCCTACGAAAGGTTCATCATCATCATATGTGGAGGTTCTTATTAGGGGAATCTGCGCTCTAAATGGTTGTTGTTCTAACATATCGTTCCTTCCAGAAGGATCCACTGATTTCCCCTCAGAATCTTTTTTCCTTTGATATTTAAAACCCACAGGATCATCTCTTCTAATTCCTTCATGTGTTTCGTCTGAAACCCTTTTTGTCCTTTCATATTTATACGTTCTGACATCTTCCTCTGTTTGTTTTTCAAGCGTTTCTTCCAATGTCTTTTTCCTCCTGGATGGAACAACCGGTTTCTGTGATAAGCTCCTCGTTCTTTCGTACTCATAAGCACCAGAATCGTAATCGCCCTGCCTCTGATTTTCTGCATCTAAAGTCTTTTTACTTCTTGATACAGCCATAGGTTTTTCTGGTAAATGTTTCAAAGTATTATATTTGTCAACTCCATCATCTTCTTCCGTCTCCTGCTTTCCTTCAATTCTCACTTTACTTCTTGAAGGAGATTTTGGTTTTTCTAACAAAGTATTTGTTCCTTCAAATTTGTAATTCTTGCTATCTTACCCTCTTCTAAGAGCATCCTCGTTTAACTTTTTACCTCTTGAAAGAGATACTGGTCTTTCTGAAGAGTCTCTTTTGGTCTTTTGTTGGGCATACATCTTTATTTCAGTACTGATTCCAGTATCTTGAAGCTCGTCATCTTCAATTGTTTTCCTCCGTCTCATAGGAATTAAAGGGCTTTCTTTTATATATCTAAAGCTTGTGTAATCATCATTAACATCTTCCTCTTCATTTTTTCTCCAGTCATCTTCAATAACATCAAACCCTTTGTCAAATAACTTAAGTTCTCCTTCCCGTTTTGCCAAACATGGCCTTTCCCTTGCTACTGCTTTCGGGGGAGTCGTTGAAGGTGACATTTTCTCTCCCCGATGTTGTCCAGGTGATGTCCGAGGAGGTGCGACTGGACGTTCAATGTCCCCTCTCTCTTTCAGTCCATTTTTCCCGTCTTCAGAGAGCAAACCACCAACATCTTCGTTCGAAAACTGCCTTTCTCTACTTCCAGCTGATTGAGTTTCAAAATGAGTCCGCCGAGGGGAAATTGTAGGACGAGTTCTAGAAGCAGATTTTGGTTCCCCTAAAGAGGGAATTCAAAATAGTAGACAAACTATAAATAATTATTACAAATTAGGCAATTTTGGGACGATTATTAAAACAGAGGAGGGAGGCGCGGTGGCTTCTTGGTTAGTGCGCTCGACTCCGGATCGAGTGTTCCGGGTTCGGGTCCTGGCCAGGGACATTGTGTTGTGTTCTTGGGCAAGACACTTTACTCTCACGGTGCCTCTCTCCACCCAGGTGTATAAATGGGTACCGGCGTAATGCTGGGGGTAACCCTGCGATGGACTAGCATCCCATCCAGGGGGGACTAGAAATACTCCTAGTTGCTTCATGCTACGGAAACCGGAGATAAGCGCCGGCCTGATGGGCCTTCTGGCTCGTAAGCAGTGACTTTTTTTTTATTCAAACAGAGCCTGATCGATCAATCGGCGCCTAGTAAAATCGCCTTTTAAATCATTTTTGTTTTGGCTAATTAGTATATACAGTTTTTTATAGTCGAAAATTGTGCCGAGAAAGCAACTCAAGAGTGAAGTTGTTATGTCGTTATGCATGTGCAAATGCACATAACGACTAGGAGAAACTTCTAGAAAGTTCAATAGTCTAAGTTAGATTTTAATAACCGTTTAATAACTGTTCCAATTGTGTTTATTCCAACACCAAGTGATTTGAAACAATAGTGTCCTTGGTCACCCGCACCGAAAACCTATATGTAGTATGTTCAGTTCTTGAGGCTTGTTTTAAAAGAACTAAACACAACGGGCAAATTAGTTACAGTTGTAGCACTACGGTGAGTTACATCATGAGTGCACATGAGTGGAACATCTGCATTGGTAGTAAGAATTCCGCATTCCCAACCCTAATTTCTAGATAAAGCAAACACAATAGAAAGGGTTGACTGCCATAAACTGCTGGTTTTTTGTGTAAGCAATGATCTCCTGGAAATGCACATTGAGAATACATATCTAAAGTGGCTTCCAAGCGTTGTATGCGATGTTGTATGCGATGTAATGTAATTATGTAATACTGCAGTTAATCATATCTAGGCAAACTGGTCCGAGATGAAAAGGAGAATTCTGATTGGTTCTCTGAACGGTCCGAATTTTGCAACATGTACCACCAAGATAGACCGTTCCAGCCTCCCACGCAGACGTTCTTAGGGCTTCGTCAACGGCTGTTTACCCACTATTTAAAGAAACTAATCAGCATTGTCTAATTGTATTGTGCATAGCCAATCACATGCTGCGAAAGAATGTCATACAAAACACGAGTTAATTACCCAAAACTGGAAAACGGCCTCTGATTGGTCTGTAATCCAAGAACGGAAGTTGTGGGAGGCTCGGACCTGTCTCGAAGCAGCGTATATAAAGGTTCCCACACCATTCCAATCTCTCATTAGCTCCTTTTGTTTGTCCACCAGAAGTCGTACATTTCTCTAGTTATTGGTTTCTCCAGAGCTTGGTTTAAAATGCTATTGCAAGTTTCTTGACCTACTCTCAACTGAGTGACTTGATAGCTCAGTTGGTTAAGATCATTGCGTGGAACCATCTGAATTTTTTTAGGTATCCATAGAGTGTTTTCACTTGACGTCATGGCTGCCATGTTGGTGTTCCTAAACAATGGAATGACGGGCCATGTTGGTGTATCCAACTAATCTTCCCGGAATTGAGCTCTATTATGATGCAAACGTTTTCTTTGTGTCGGTGGAAAAATAAGGTTACTGATCACGTGAGTGAAAACACTCTATAAGAGACAATTGCTTAAATTGTCCAGCTACACTGTAAGTGCGAGGATCACTTCTCTCAATAATTAGTCTATTTATTGCATACCCAACCAAAATATCACGTTTCTGATTGGTCAATGATGAATGCGTATTTAACAAATAGATTCCATGTTGCCGTGCGTCTGTTCAGTAATAGATCACAGATGACGTCAAAATGTGGTAAGAACAGACCCATCAGTAGGTAAGCAATAAACTCTAGAATGACCCACCGAGCAGTACTCTAGGCCTCACCCCACTCCACTTGACTCACTGGGCAGCCTGTTTCAGCCTAATGGTAACTTATAATGGAGGAATCATTAATTTCATTGCACAGAAGTAGGGGGAGGGACATGCGTTTGGAGGAGAGAGAGAGAGGTGGGGGGGTTACAATTTTAATAACCTGAAGGCTCAGTTGCAGGAGCAAATCAAAGCAATGCCCTTTTCTCGCCTTTTTCCTCCCCAATTTTTTCTCACTTCCACTTCAAGTCTTCAGTACCTCCTGCCTGGCCGGTTCCCTAGACTTTTTGGTACCAATACCTTTTAAGCCTGTGCCAAGGGGAGGTGAATTGAGGTCAGGTCAACTTTTTTAAAGGGTATACTTTACACTTAAGACTGGTTTTAGGACTGTCCATTTTAACACTGTGGATATTAAATTTCTTGGAAAAGAAGACTCCCCGTTCCCCTTCGTGACAAGGTAGCTCTGATCCCCATGGGATGACTGTCAATTAAGGAAGGCGACTTTTTTTACAGAACAGCAGTGTATTACATTGAGTGTCTCGTATTTTTCATTTAAGACTGCAATAAGCTACATGGTATCAATATGTGAACACACAGTATTGTATGACAAATGAGACCGCAGACTGCCTACAAATAACACTGATAAACAGTATTTAAGTCAATAGCGCCGATAAACAGTGTTTAAGTCTTAATAAAGCACCCATTTTAAAACGGTTAGCTTTAAATAACTGTTACTTCGGGAGGTCCCATGATTTATGAGTCAATGAGTCATTAGTCATGAATGAGACTCACAGTCAATATAGCAATAATTTATTGATTAAGCCTAAGCCCTTGTTTCAGTGATTAGGCCTAGGGACTCCCTGAAATTTTTGATTTCATTTTATGGGTTAGGGTAACTGCACTACCTCATTGACTCATGACTCATTGACTCATAAATACTTGATAAGTCTGCAGTCCACGGTCTGCAATCTGCAAGTGTCATATAAACAAAACGAATATTAAGTGATAATTACTACAAGCCTAAATTAACTTACCTTTCTCACTTTCTTTATTGTTCGTTTCTCTAAACAATTCATCCAGTGAATCACCAGCTCTTCCCGAAGAGGTGCGATTGATCCTTCCGAGAGAATTCTCTTCATCCGAATCTGAGTCACTCAATTCATGACTTTCAAACGGTACTCGCTTCGTTGAAGTTTCCTTTACAATGAATTCATCGGCACTGTCGTGTAGATTCTCCTCTCCCACTGAACCATAAGTGACTTTTTGTTTAACCAATGTTCGCTTTGTGCTCATATTTTCAAGTTACTACGTAATACAACAACATGTGATCAATAAACAGAAAAACCGTTATTTTGAAAAACATCGAATCATCGTCAAATCATTCCGAGTTTTAATACACTGCTTGCTTTTTTTTTAGCTGCAGACTGATCGATGTCACCTTTCCAGTAGCAGTTGGTTGACAGGATGCTGTTTCCATGCTCTTTAGGCAAGGGAAGTAATGCAGAGTAATGTCTCGAAATTTGTAGAAATGCGATCGCTTCAAATATTTACATTATATTACTTTGCATCCAGGCCTGCCAAAAGAAGGCCAGGGAACCCAAAATTCAAAATGGCGACTAACTGGCGCGAAAGTGGTACATGTTCACGTATAATAGTCCAGCATCTGATTTTATGACTATTTTCATGGCTGAAACGGAGAAAAGTGCGACCACCTTGAAGCATGATTATAGTGCCTCAGGAAGTCTTCTTTGTTTTGGCTTTGGATACAATGGTTTTTCGCAGTTAGCCAATAACAGTGTTGCGGATGAAGTCCATAAAGAGATTCAGCCTTCGAATTCAGTGTTAACTCCCTTTGTTTTGGATATTGGACGTATTCATAGTGTAGTGGCATCCTGGTCAAGTAATTTTTATTTAAAAGGTAAACCGTCAACTGTCTTTTTTCACCTTTATTAATCACACAGCACACGTACATACGTAGAAGTGAGAGTAATGTCAGTCACGCAACGCTAGTTGATGTATCCTTGCGTGACTAGGGGGATATTTACATGAGACTGGGATGAACTCAGACCGGTATGAAGTTGTACCAGTATAAAATGTTTGCAGCCGTTTACATGAAACCAGGACGAAATTCGTGGTGCCCGAGTGACACGATTGGGGACGAAATGATATATATTTATTTTAAATTAATGGCTGACCCAAAAGCATACAGGCTTGAAATTTCAGGACGTGGTCTGATATTGGTATGAGTTCATTGTCAGGCCAGTCTCACGTAAACCCATAAGACAAAATGTACAGAGGCCAATATGAACTCATGCTTGTCTGAGTTCATCCCAGCCCCATGAAAGTACCCCTATAAGAAAAAGGACAAGAATTAGTATAATTATTTTGTTACAACTAGAAGTTTCCTAATAGCCTGAGGTAAGTGTGGCATACCGTAGGTGCCAGAGGTTTTTTCTCTCTTAGAAACGACCCGCTATTCCGTCACTCTAAGAGAAAAAACCTCTGGCATCCCGCGCAGTGTAAGTGCAGCAAGGTGAGTCAGGCAATAGAAGTGATGAAAGTAATACCCTAGACTAGT
>NC_090885.1:62580362-62587862 GCF_036669925.1 Montipora capricornis
AAGAGGCTGTGATTCTTTCAGTCTGCACTGATAATAACACAGCTCTATTCTGATTCCATTCCCAACAGAGGTCCATACTTTTTGTAATCGTCGGCAGTTACTGGTACTGTAGCTGGAAGTGATCGTTAGTCTGATTTGAAACTTTGATTCCTGATTTGGAAATAGCCAGATATTGTTCTTTTATAATAAAAGGGAGGGTCACGGACTCTTCACATAATAATTATTATAATATCCAGGGTTAGAAGTACAATAATGTGCATTCTCAATTTTGACCATCTGAGAGTTGTGCACAACAGTCTAATACAAGAATTCACATGTATTATTGTTAACCACCGTTTTAAAGCAAATGTTACAATACATTTGGAAATAACTTTACAATAGACTCTGCTCTACTACAACGCTAGAACTCTTAATTTAACAATCATTGTTAAGAAATAATAATAGGGAAATAGTTATATATAATTACAAAGCAATTTGAGATCAAACAGTCCTAAAAGAGTTATTACAGGCAAAGAATGTCAAAGCCTGCCTATTTACTTTTTTAACAGTGACAAAGTCTTTGATGTGATCAAAACCGGTGAAACTCTGTTTCTGATATATAATTTAACTTGAACTTTATGTTTAAAATCAATTACATTAGGAATAAGTTGGGTCCTTCTGAAATCCCAACTTTCTTGTTTTGGAGCTACAGACTGTATCAAAAAACTGTTTTCCAACGATTTGCAAACGAGTCATTGCATTAAATTGTGCAGACAAAGGACAGGTGGGTTCTGCAGTGTGTGAACAAGACCAA
The DNA here is from genome assembly GCF_036669925.1 of Montipora capricornis. NCBI lineage: Eukaryota > Metazoa > Cnidaria > Anthozoa > Scleractinia > Acroporidae > Montipora > Montipora capricornis. Next base: position 62,581,156 of record NC_090885.1, read on the forward strand.
GATTGCCTTGACTCAGGGAAATCAGAATTTTTGTTCGAACCAATGGATGTTAAAACACAGATTTCCTCCATTGCTTGTGGTAAGGAACATGCCCTGCTGCTGTCATCCTCAGGAGATGTGTTAAGTCTTGGTGGTGGGAGGTAAGTTTTGCTGCCAACTGGGTAATGATTCATTTTATATTTCACCGGACTACCTGATGGGAGGTGGCTGGGTATGAAACCTCATCAAAAAGGGTAACACCCTTCTCAATCTGGATTATATTTCCCTGCCAGCATAGGTCTCTTTACGTTTGTGTTCGGTGGGCTGATGAGTATTTAAGGTAAAAGAGACCTCTGCCATGAGTTAAAACTCACTCTGATCCAACTGCCGTCCACAATCTTGGACTGCACTCCTCAAACCGCATGCCCCATAATGACTGTGTTTGCTGACTGACTTGAGAACATTGTGTCCCGCACATTACTTTACAGGTATTCCGCTGTTGTTAAGTGACTCCACACAACATGGAGTATCATGTGAGGAATCGGTCGCTAAGTAACCGCCGTGCGTGATCAACACAGTGAGTTTCGACCCATGGCAGAGGTCTCTTAGAACTCCCTTGGTCGTCACTCCAGGGCAATGCAAAAAGAAATGAGACCTCTGCTGGCAGCCCGAACGGATTATATTGATTTTCATATCCTAATTAGCCACATCCAATAGGCCATTTCCGACTTTAAGTCTGCCTCCTCTTCAAAGCGAGTTTAAGTGAGAGGTTTTTGTAATGGTAATTAGTTCTACTTAACATATGAATGAAAACTACTTTTCATAACAAAAACTTCGCACTTAGACTCGCTTTGAAGAGGAGGCAGACTTGAACTCAGAAATGGCCTATTATAATACAAATTCCATTTGAAATGTATTTCTGAGAAGACATTGGCCACTGTAGAATTCGGCTTATTTGTGCTTCGAACCACAGCACAAATAAGCAGAATTCTACCTGATGTCATCTTCTCGTACATTTCTCACCTCATTTATTTGCAGTGTATATAATTTCAGTTATGCTCAGGCAGGTCACTTCATGGCCCTGCTATACATCATCATCTAGACTAGCAGATAAAGCCTTTTTTTTTTCCCTTTTTTCTCTGAGCATTCCCGAATCACCATCACAGATACCTTTCTTCATTCATTTATTGTGGTCAACATTTCACCATCTCCATGTACGAGAATGCACTATTCAGACAATTTCAGTCCTTCAGTTTAAAAGCCACGCACAACAATAATTAAATATAATGACCTAATGCTCGCATGATCATGAGTCTGCTATAGCTCAGTGGGAGAGCATCCGAACTAGTAACCGATAGGTCAGCAAGTACATGTAGTTTGATTCCTTCGAAGGAGCACTCAGGCTTTTTTTACGACCACCCCCTATTATAAGTCACCATCAAAGAACATACATTTCTTCATAGTTGTCTCTTCTGAACCCTTTCTTGCCCAAGAGTGTCTAATGCCAGACAATAATTATTTTACTCATTGTCAGTGGGGCCCCCCTCAGGGAGGAAAGCGTTAAACAAATATTATACTACCACTTTACTGTGACAGTAAGTAAAATCTCTGTGTCATTTTCTTCAGCCGTGGACAGCTTGGCTGTGGTTTAACGGTGGATGAGCAAAGTCCAGCAGTTGTTGCAGCACTGGAAGGAATCAGGATTCAGTTCATAGCGGCTGGTGGATGGCATTCAGCTGCAATAAGTGGTGAGAAGATTGATGTGTTCGGTTTAAGTTTTGAATTCGCGGAAACAGCCTTAATATGATTAAAAGAGAGGGCGGTAAGGTGTGGAAAATACATTTGTACAGTGTAGGTACCCTGAAAGCACAGAAAATTCAGTCTTCCGTTGATGTCATAATGGACCCCAAAATAATGATGGCTTTTTGTCCTCAGAGTTTGGTGACCTGTACATGTGGGGATGGAACGAGAAAGGACAGTTGGGATTAGCTTTTAATCATGGCAATGTTGATGATTCCCAGCCATCCAGCCACCCTGTGCAGTGCCAAGTTGTACCTGCAATTGTCAACATTCCAGGAGATCTGGATGTGCTGACAGTTAGCTGTGGAACAAGACATACTGCAGTAGTTGCTGGTAGGAGAATGGTCTGAACTACCTTGTCAAGTGAAATTTCTGTTGACAAGTTTGCTTACTGTAGTTGCTTAATTTAAGCATCGGCCTTCATGAAGAAGGTCGTGTGTTCAGAGATAAACTGGACAACACTTAAGTCCTCAAATGACTGAGGATTTTGCAATTGCACTGTGGTGGCAATCAAAAGGAAACACAAAATGTTGGAGCATGCTTTAGTACTCTGCTTGTGAACATTGCAAATTATTTTTGCTCAATGCAATTTCTGAGTCTCCTAGAATTTTTAATTTTTGTTCTTATTGTCAACTCCATCCACAAATGACTCAAACAGCATCTGCAAAAAAAATGGTTGCCTGACAGCAAATCATGATTTTTTAAATACATGTATAATGTTTTTGTGTGTGTGTTACATTAATTCCTTTTGCTAATCAGAATGTAGATTCAGGCCCATGAAGTATTCGGTTTAGATATGTCCAAAATCAAGTGTTCTTGAATCTTCATCATGATGTCTTTGCTCAGCAACTAATTATGCTAATAGCATGTGAAAATAAATTATCATTAATTCTTAAAGTGCCCCTGTGATCAAAAAAACCACTACCTTTTTTCATTCAGATTTTCCACGTGTGTTTGCTTAACACCTGACTGGCAAACTTTTCAGCTTTGACTTTTATCCAACGCCCATTTACTTTGCGTGTCAGTTTTGGATTTCACAGTCCGCCATTACTCGCGTTCAAAACTGACCGATTGGATCTCAGAGGGTTGAATCCCGGGAAAAGTGACGTCAGAGGCTCACTAGCTTAAAATTTCAGCATGTGAACGCAGCTTATTATATATGCAAAGCGTAAGTTTAAAAGTCTGAAAGCCCAAAACTCCCGTGCTGCATATTAATTCTGCGGCGTACACACGTATTGCATTCTTAAACTAGTGAGCCTTTGACGTCATTTTCTCCTCGATCCAGCTCTCTCAAGAACATAAAATTAGTAAAGGTGGACCATTAAATAGGAAAATTACAGTTAAAATAAAGAGGTGTCTTTTTGAAATCAAGACTTAAAACCTGGGTCACTTCATGTTTTGTTAACAAAGTTTTGAAATCCAAAGAAAAATATGAATTGATTTTTTGGTCGCAGGGGCACTTTAACCCTGGGCATAATTGTCATGGGAATTTTAACATGATGTGCAAATGCAACCAACACGTTATGCTCAGCAGTGGGTATCATATTGATCTTCCATTCATTACATGTATGTGACCAGTTGCACAATCCTGAAAATAACTTGCCTAGTGAATTGTTGATGTATTGAATTTTAGGTGATGGGAGTGTCTGGACGTGGGGATGGGGTAAGGTTTACTTGAATTTTCTTTTCCCTTGTTTAACAACTCAAATACATAACAGGTTTAACATTCCTGCGCTGATCCCACTGCTCCCACGGTGGTTTTCTTATTTTGGTATCAAATGTTCTTTAATCAGTCCAGGATATCAGGTGGTTCATGGGTATTTTTATAGTACACAGTCTTAGTATTGTATGGTACATTGTATATCAGTGTTTTGTCGCCATCTTGAATTTTGGAGCAAAGGAAGGTTAGGGAAGGAAAAAGTTAAATTCCTAGACACAGGTAGACACAGGCAAGGGAAAATGTTCCCCCTGACAAAACGTTTAACATGGCAACTTTATAGTGACCTGTCCTGCACTAGTAAAGTTGTAAACTTGCTCTCCTCAAAATCCATAATGCCTGCATCCTGGAAATTCAACCAAGAAAGTAAGAGATAATGAAAATGATTTTAGCCCAAACAAAATATGTTTTATTCCAGCATTTCCAACCATTTGGCGCTACAATATAATGAGCTTCAAGACTGGGGTTTTACTTTTAATTAATAGCGTAGTGGCTTCTTAACACTTACAGCTGTAAGTATAAAAAGTCACTCCAGGTTGATGTTACAGGGAATTATGGTCAACTTGGACATGATGACAGAAAGGACAAAAACTCTCCCTGTGAAGTTGGTGCGCTTTCTTCATTGAAACACAAACCAAAGACCGTGTGTTGTGGCGACTGGTCCACCTTTGTCATTATTTCAAAGTGATATAGCCACCTGCTCAAATATTTGCGCCCACGCTCAGAGGATCAATTCAGCTGTCGTTTGAAGACGAGAAAATCAAGCCTTCTGGTCAAGCTACCGTTGCCGCTGCAAAAAGGCGTCTCAAGACACCTCTGGCAGGATCGTCCGTAGCGAGGCGTGTCTCGTAACTGAAGAGGTCGTGAATTTCGTAATTTTGTACAACCTTCCTGGTGGAGATTCGTCCCTTTACAGAAATTTGTAAACGAACGACGAATTGGTAAAATCGCAAAATTTGTAATTTGTAGGTTAAACAAAGTGATAGTGAGAAATGTAATCAGCTGGAGACAGCAAGCGTAGGCTGGCGAAAAGTGATATCAGTTAGGCCAATGTCTATTCTTTTCACGGATGTGGATTATAAGTGAAAGGGCGTGTTTGCATTGAAAAATGTGTTCTCCCAATAGTAGAGAATAATAGCTGAAAGCTGCTTCTTAGCAGCAGTCACGAAGTGAACCTCAAGGCGCATTTACACCACAGAGCTTGTCAGAATTGAACGGGAAAAGAGGAAAGCGGTTACAGTAAATGTTTCTTAAGGCCAGTGACACACATTTCAACATTTTTGAGTTCTTGTTCAACAAATGTGTATCATGTCATGCTGAATGCTAAGAGAAACTTTTCAACAACTTGAACGTTTTTTGGCAAAGTGGAACGAGAGTAGAGGGAAGCTCTATTGCGTAATTGAACGGCCCTTATCAGTCGCTTTTCAGTTTCCCCGAAAAATTAGATGACGCACGGTTAACCTTTTTTGATTAACAAATGTGTGTTATCAGCTTAAGAAACACTGAACTTTTATCCTTTTACAACCAATGGCGGATCTAGTAGCGCTGACCCTGTAGTCGATAATCTGTTTTGCTTGGGCAATTCTTATTATGATGAAATGGTATATGAAATGAATCATATATGAACTGCGGATATGAAATCAAGTGAAGCTATGATCTTCGCAGTTATGAACGCAATTTTTACAATTGCGTAGAGAAGCCTGAAAAATTCAGGACTTCATCTTGGCTACACTGGAACGTTCAGGAGTCTGGGCTGATGGTGGGAGATCTTTGAAATCTTACTAAGATGGGACTTAAATTTACGACTCGGAGGCTAACGAGAACACCACCAAATAATGACATTATAGAACAAAACAATAGTTCTGCGCGTGCGTTATGAAGTTTTGAACATTTCGTTCACTTTCTTTACCAATAGCGACCTGTAGCACTGAGGACGAGAATGAGGACATGACTGATTGGGCCCTGGAACGAGAACGTCGTCCACGGCGGCTTTTCGGCGGGAAAAAAAAACATTTAGCAAACCGGTTACGGTACGTGGACGAGTCTCTTCATACAGTGAAAATCACCAGGGAAAATGTCTTTTAAAGAATTTCGTGACCTCCTTGTACTTCTCTACGGCGATGAAATTATTTCCGATGAAGAGTTTTTGCTACTTCACGATAGTTTCATCTCAAAGAATCCAGATTTTCCCCATGAAAACTATCAACAGTTTGATTTGGATTCTATGAACTCCGCAGAGTGCAAAGCAGAGTTTCGTGTCGAGAAACACGATCTCCCTCGCCTTGTTGCAGCCCTCCAATTGCCACCGGTGTTTAAATGCGTACAGAGGAGTATTTGTGACGACATGGAAGGCCTATGCATACTCCTCAAACGAGTTGCCTACCCATGCAGGCTCAGCGATCTGATTCCTCGATTTGGCCGACCAGTTTCTGTTTTAAGCCTGATCTCAAATGATGTCATCGACTATATTTATGACCTTCATGGGCACCGTATAACACAATGGAATCGAGATCTTCTGAATCCTGGGGCTTTGCAGCGTTATGCAGACGCGATATCAGGAAAGGGAGCCCCCCTTGACAACTGTTTCGGTTTTGTAGATGGAACAGTCCGTCCCATTTCAAGACCAAATGAGCGTCAGAGAATTGTGTACAATGGCCACAAGAGGGTCCACGCCTTAAAATTCCAATCCTTGTCCCTACCAAATGGCCTTATTGGAAACCTATTTGGACCAGTTGGTGAGTTTATAATGAAAAGCTAGTGTTTTAAACTTTAATAAAACCCCTACCCCCCTCCCCAGAAAAAGAAGAAAATTCTCTTCTCATGTTTGATGTTAATTTCGACTTCATTTCTAGAGGGGCGTAAACACGACGCAGGGATGTTAAACGATTCTGGACTACTGCGGGACCTTCAACAGTTTGCGTATAATCCAGCAGCTCAAGCTATGTGCATTTATGGAGATTTGGCCTACCCTCTCCGGGTTCATCTCCAAACACCGTTCCGTCGTGTCCCACTTACACCACTCATGCAGGATTACAACGAGGCTATGAGCGCTTTACGGATTTCAGTAGAATGGTTATTCGGTGACGTCATTAATTCTTTTAAGTTTCTTGACTATAAAAAGAACTTGAAGATAGGCCTTAGCAGCGTCGGTAAAATGTATGTTGTCTGCGCACTTCTTCGTAACGCCATCACATGCCTTTATGGTAATAAC
>NC_090885.1:62602862-62617862 GCF_036669925.1 Montipora capricornis
TATTATTATATCCATTTATTCTACAACTTAGTAATACGTCTAGCCTACCAAATATTTCCAAACAACCAATGAGCAAAGTTAAGTTAACGCTCCTTACAGTGGAAGCATTGCTAATATGACTACCAAGAAACAAACACACACTCATCTTGAGACTTTTCCAGGTAAATATCGCTTATATTAGGTCGAAGCAAAGTACTGTTGCTAACGCAAATAACATGGATGGCTAGTATTAACGCGAGTTTCTTTTAAGGCCCTGGAGAGGGTGGCTTACTCCCAAAGGCACCCTTCAAGAAACGATGAACAACTGTATGTTGGCCAACTAAGGTATTCTCAGCGCTAATCATACCAGACAAAGCTGATCTAGTAGTGATAAGTGCCGAATGGCATAGAGGGGAACTCGGGATAGGAAATTATCTGTTTAAAAACATTGCTCTTGTCATTCAAATGTGCCATCCGCAGGAACAAAAGACCCTTTGTTTTGACCGCCAACGGTGCTCTGCCGGTTGGCACATTAATGACAATAGGAGACGTCAACGATATCTTCCCTATATAAGAACTCAAAAAACAAGGGCTAGACTCGGGGAGAGTGAAGGGAACTCCCTCTGACTACAGAATACAGCCCATTTCAAAGAATAAACGCTGTACTGAGTGGCCCGTGCCGGCACCACTCGAATGCCCTTGGCCTGATCAGCCTTTATCTTACCCAAACATTTGGGAATTAGAATTACTGTGCAGCGATTCCTGCTCCCGAGACTGCAAGAAACATTAGTTACACTGGTAATGCCGAAGCCACCAGCACTCGCAACAGTTTGAAAAATCAGTATATACCACTGGTGGATGACCAATGTAACGAAACGCCTGGTGGACACTCTCAACCCACATTCGTAACTCAATGCCCTACTACTTATTTATCTTCGTTCCTAGTGGAACATAGGTCCTCAACTAGAGCGCGCCACCTAACCCTTTTTTGTGCTGTGCCCTTTGCCTCATTACACGTGAGATGTTTCCTCTCCAAGTCTGCTATTCTCGTACGTCGCCAGCTGTGCCGGGGTCTCCCTCTCTTTCGCTTCCCCTGTGGGTTCCACTCCAGTACCCTTTTGACTACATGTCCATCTGGTCTCCTCAACGTGTGGCCAATCTATCCCCAAGCTCTTTGTCCTATACCTTGCTCTATCGGTCGCTGCCCTGTCTGTCCCCAAAGCTCCTTGTTGCTGATTTTTCTAGGCCACCAAGTCCGCTAGATGTTCCTCAGGCTCGTATTGATGAACACTTGCAACTTCTGCTCCAATCCCTCAGTCAGCCTCCAAGTTTCAGGACAATACAAAAGCACCGCCTTCATATTTGACCCAAAGACTCTCAGCTTGGTCTTCGCTGTTAGTGCTGTGGATCGTCATATTGGTCTCAACATCGCAAATGCCTGTCTTGCCTTTTCAATTCGTGCCTAAATGTCTTCATCAGTGCCTCCCTTCTTGCTTACAATGCTTCCAAGGTATGTGAACTCATCCACTTCCTCAATCCGCCCCCCTGCAACCGACACACCATCGCTTCGTTTGGTACCAATACGTATCAACTTTGTCTTGGTGGCATTTATCTTCAGGCCTACCTTCGCACCTTGTACCTCCAAGCTTAAATCCCATGTCTTATCCCTCATATCCTATATTGTGTGCGACAGTAGGACCAGATGTCGTAAAGGTCCACTGAATACCTCTCTTCCTGTCAAAGGCTGCCCTCGTCACCCAATCCAGGGCGACCAGAAACAACAGGGGAAAGAGGCAGGCAGCCTTGTGTTACCCCAGTCCTCATGTTCAGTGGTTGGGTCCTCTGTCCATTGTGTAACACCTGTGGGGAAAGACCTCTGATGATGGTGACCACCTTGTCAGGCATCCCGTAGTGCCGCAACAACCTCCACAAAACCGCTCTGCTGGTACTATCGAAGGCCTTTGCGAAATTCTATAAAGTTGATATACAAGGAGGACAGCCACGCGATGCTTTGCTCCACAATAATCCGCAGCGTTGCTATTTGATCCGTACAACTTCGGCCAGCTCGGAAGCCGGCCTGTTCCTCTCTCAATTTTTCATCCAGCGCGATCTTGATGCGCTCCAGGAGCACTCTGCAAAACACTTTACCAGCCATGTTTAGCAAGATGATGCCACGCCAGTTTTTACAACAGCTCAGATCACCTTTCTTGGCCAGCTTGATTAGCAGACCCTTCTTCCACTCCTCTGGTATCTTCTCCTCCCACCATATCCTGTTGCAGAGGTTCAAAAGAACCTCCTCTGACGTGTCCACTTCTTCCCTCAAATCTGTTGTGCAGCGCTAGCTTGAATGCGAAGTCTTTAAGCATGCTGACCTCGTAACGCACTAGGCCACTTTCCCCTTTTCTCACTTTGGCAATCTTTAGCCTGAGGTTTGCCATCAACATAGGGTAGTCCGACCCAATGTCTGCCCCACGCAACACGCAAATGTCCTGCAGCGTGCTCCTCCATCTCTTATTAAATACCAGGTGGTCGATCTGGTTACCAATAACACCGTCAGGAGACCTCCATGTCCGCTTATGACACTCCTTAGGGGGGAACAGCATTCCACCGATTACCAATCCATTTGCCTGACAGAAGTTCGCCCACTTCTCCCCATTATAATTCATCTTAGCTCTTGCCCCATACTTACCCATCACTTCCTCTCTGCCTGTTTTGTCCATCCCCACCTTAGCATTCATATCTCCCATGACGATCTTCACATCTCTGCGTGGCACCTGCTCCAAAACCATCTGTAGCTGGTCGTAAAAATCGTCCTTCACCTCCTCCGTTGCCTCATTTATTGGGGCATAGCATTGCAAGATGATGACCTGCCGCCATCTTGAGTTGAACCTGGCTCTGATTATCCTCTTAGACACTGGTTCCCATTCCAGAAGACAGAATGAAGCCAACTCCTTTCTCAGGATTTTCACCCCCATCCATTCCTGAGTACAGCACAGTTTCTCCTGTAGCTATCCTCAACCTCCCATAAGAGTTCCATCTCATTTCATTACTCCCAGAATACTAATACCATATCTCTGCATCTCTTTATCACCTGAGCAAACTTCCCAGTCTCAAACAACGTCCTTACATTCCATTGCCTGATCTTCACCCCCACTTTGGTGACAGCAATTTCATCGGCGATTTATGCGTCATCCTCTGCTTTACACGCTGCTCCAACGGGGAGTTAGCATCCTGTACCCCTGCTTCCCGATAGGGCGCAGTGGGAATTCTAGTTTCGGTTTCTATAATGTGCTTCTTTTTCCGGGAGTGGGTTATCGGCCCGCCGCTCAGCCCCCAACCTGGAGGCCAAGGGGATGTTCTTCGTCTGGCCTCAACCCTTCGAGCAATCCGGCATAGTTAGACCTGCCAGGGACCAAAGCCCCCACCGGCAGAGCTCTCTGGGTCCTTGAGACACACAAGCTCCACCACCACGACAAGGTATCTGCCCAAGCTGCCCTAGCTGAGCAAAATAAAGACACGAGAGCATCCCTTTCTTTTATCGGATAGTTACACCCTCATCAAGTCAGAATCTAGAGTGAGAACCAAGAAAGTGATTCCCTTCGTGGGGGTCAAAACAGTTTTAATGATAATTGGACTGACTCTTATATAGCGAGAAAAGGAACCAAGAACATCCTTTCCCGGCAATAAAAAACCATCTACCAGAGAAACAAAGTCACAGAAAGTCCTTTGTGCCCAAGGACCTCCAGGGGATGTTTCATAAACTTGTGGAAAATCACCGGAGAAAACAGACGCCAAACTCGTGAGTAACGACTTAAATTCATAGAGCTGCTCATTAAAAGAAACTTAAGGAACTTCCTGTTCGCTAAGGCAAAGGGACAAGCATAATAGGCAAGTTTAAAAACTAAGAAGGCCAAATAAACTTCCCACGGGGTAAGCAAAATGAGGACTGCGTTGACTGCATCCAACTTAAAATGCCGAAAGCGAAGAGCTGCATTGCAGGTCTCAAAATGAAAAATCAATCTGTGCGAACCATCCACCCAATTTGGTAAAATAGGGGCCAAGCATTGCCCGAGGTCATGCAGTGACCTCGGATCACACCAAATTCCTCTACATTTGTAGCTTGAAAAACGTCCTTAGACATAGCAAACTGCTGATGAACATTAAAAATTCGTGTGACAACGTTGTACATAGTCCAAGATTCCTGGATCTGAGGTGACCTTCAGCCACTCAGAAAAGCAAATTTCAGTCCGTCCCACCATTAAGGGTGGCTGGTTTTTTAACAAACTGTTGACTTCCTCATCTGGACATACATACCAAAATTGTTGGTTGCCTCGGGAAAGGACCTTGGCCTTCACAATAACAAGAAATGGTCTGTTATCATCTCTAACTTCAACAGCCTGACGGGCATAACTAGTATCAAATTGATAGGCAGTGTAAGTCGGCAAAACGGTCATTGAGATGTTTAAGACCGGCCAAAAAATGGCTTGATTCATCCAAGCCTGGTCAACAATCATTGAGGATAGCAGAGCGCTCTCTGGCTGGTGACGAGGCTGCTAAGTGCCCACCCTGGAGTCACTTGCCTCGAACATGATCTAAAAGAAGCTAAAAGCAGGCTACTGCAGGCTCTGCTAACGTAGATGCTGACTGTCTAGACAGCATCATTCAGATCATAATGGCGACCTGATTCCAGGTCTGCTTTCATAGACGCCTTTACTAGGTCACAGGCAAATGAATATTGTAATACACTCCCTCCTATTGAGGATTGCAGACCGCTCTCTGGCTGATCTTAAGGCTGTAAAGCGCCTCGACTAGATAACATCACAAATGGTGAATGCCTTAACAAGGTCACTCTAGGTAAACGTGCGATAAATGTGACTATAACGTAGATCACTTATCCTTTGAAATGTATCGTACAGTGGAATTCGTTCGGTTCAAGCTGCCGAACAGGCGCCACGTGGTACTAATGCGAATGCCTACACGAGGTCATTCTAGCTGAATGTCCATAACGTAACTATTACATAGACAATTCACCTTTGAAATTTATCGTACAACGGAATTCCTACGGTTAAAGCTGGCGAACAGGCGCCACGCACGTGGTGCTAACGCGAACGCCTACACAAGGTCAATCTAGGCGAATTTTTCATAAACGTGACTATTACATGGTTCACTTCACCTTTCATACGTATTTTACAAACTCTAATAAAAGACTTTCCGTCCAACGACAAAAGTGGCAATGTCAGAGGAGGGTTCAAATCCTAAAATACCACATCTGGATACAAAGATCAAGAGTTTCCAAAATGGCGGACACACGTGTTCACCAATCCGGTATCAAAGAACGCCATAACAAGGTCATTCTAGATTCAAATAAACACAAGTAACTCCTACAGAATTCACTTCACCTCCAACAAAGAAACGTCAAGGGGAAAAGGAAAAACACTTACCTGGGACAGCGGAAAAAACTAAAAATTTTCGACAGAACACGATGCGATTAAAAAGCACGTAAACTCCCTTCAAGCAGTTACGGTTCAGTGATTGTGACGTCCCTCCCTGCAGACTAGGTTCCTTCTTCATGTCAGTACCGGAGGTTACGGTTTATGAGATAGAATTAGAAAGTTAAGTCGAAAATTTGCAAATAGCCTACAAATTTTAGTTGCGACGTGCACATTTTTAGTAGCAAAAATTATTAGACCATACAGCTTTGCGATAAAGCTATTGTAAGTTAATTTCTTGTTGCCTTTGTTAAAGCCACTAAAAAGAGCATATAAATGGGAAGACAAATGTTTTCCAGAAAAGATTCTTTGAAGGCATATCGTGGCCAGCATAAAAGTAGCATTGGATAAATTGGAAGAGCATTAAAGGAAATTGCATTGAGTAGTAAACCAGACTTTGTAATTTTAACAGAAATTTATTTTATCAAACGAGTTGATAAAGGTCAAATAGTCACTGTGAAAGATTTGGAAAGCTGACGTTTCGAGCGTTAGCCCTTCGTCGGAGCGAATAGAGGAATTGTGGTTGTTGTAGGTTTATATGTGTGCGGAGGAGATCTACATCGGCGAAACAGGGAGAAGATTGGCGGACCGCTTTCGCGAACACCTACGAGATGTAGAAAAAAACGACACACATGCCTCAAAACCAGTCGCACGCCATTTTAATCTTCCTAATCACTCCCACCAAAACATGACTATTTGCGGCCTATCCTTACACCACGGAAACACAGAAAGCCGTAAAAATCTCGAACAAAAATTTATTTTTCAACTGGGCACACTCTATCCACACGGAATCAATGAACGCCTCTCATTTCATTAATCTATTCACAAATTCACGTCACCCTATTTCTACCAATAGCAAGCTCCTGCACGCACATATAAACCTACAACAACCACAATTCCTCTACTCGCTCCGACGAAGGGCTATTTCTGCTTGAAACGTCAGCTTTCCAAAGCTTTCACGGTGGCTATTTGACCTTTATCAACTCGTTTGATAAAGTAAATTTCTGTTTCAATCTCCCACCGACGCTGCACCACAGTTTCTTTAGAAACTAAACTTTTTGTTTTTTGTAATTTTAAGCTAGACATATAAACCAATTGCAAAGTTTCGATTGATTGCCGTCTTTTAGTCACAAAAGCGACTCATACAGGGCCGGCGCAATTTCCCAGCAATGATACAAATTACCTATAAGTAGACGGAATAGGTAGGCGCTGCCCTCTACCAACCAATCTTAGGAAAGTCTCGAATTAACAGACTGGTACTACAAATAATAATTATTGTTGCATGTGAAAATGACTAAAATGCGAGCACTTCTATAATCATACTGGCTCAGCTCCATTTAATCCTACACCAAATGCAGTACATTTTAGGAGGTGCCACCCACAATGTGAGCACTTGCAGTTACTGACACTATTTATTTGGTAAAAAAAAAAACAGTGAAAAGTGACCCATTAAAATGCTAATGATATAAATTAAGCATATGCATCAACTAATTATAAATTTTCTTCCTTCCTTTTACGTTTTGTCTCTTTCTCAGGAACGTGTCCCACCACCAAACACAATTAACTACCTTGCTGACGTGATGTACAACGCCTACTATTGTTTTGAGGCCTCCACACTTCGTAACATGGATGATGTGGCATGCGGATTGTGTGGAGTTGTTGGGACAATATACCTGGGTGATGGCAATGCAAAGAACTGTTGCATCATCGCTGCAGTAAGTACGTTAATGAATGATTAATCATCACTGCATATAATCATCATCGACCTTTTTTTTTGCCTTTTTATTTACCTTTTATCATATGGCTCGCCTTGCTAATATCGTGGTTAAGTCTGCTAAATCATTAGATATTCGCTACCATCTCACCCGTGGCGATGTGGCGAGTTATTACTTCTCATGGCTTATTAGTCACATTTAAGTTACAAAAACGATTCAATTTCGAGAGAGTCGTCTTCACAATCCTTTGCTTAGAATTGCAGGTTCGCCGTTATGCCCTGTTTCTGCTTATTTACACCTGATTCGTTTAGTCCCCGCGCGCCGTTCGTGTCCCGTTTTTCTCATTTCATTTTTTCCCTTACAAAGCGTACTTTTGTTTCTTCTTTCCATTCAAATTTGGTCCCGGTCGGTGATTTTTATCAAGTGATTAACTAATCCTGGTGCAGGTGCTTACAACACAAGGCGCAAATGCAAGGACTTGGACAGTATCTTAATACTACTGAAATCTCATGGTACTTTAACAATAATTCACATATCTTTAGTCTGTCATGATATCTTTAGTCTGACTGCTACTGAGATATCAAATGATTGAATTATTTTCAATACTCATATAATTGAAGGAAGGAAAATGACATATCGACGTATTAGAGTCCAAGTAGTTTTTTCACGTTTTCGACATCGTTTCTGAAAAAACAAAAAAACAATAAAGAAATAAACAAATAGTGAGTTAAATGAAAATTACATTCATTCATAAAACTGTTTGTGCGTAGTTAATAGCAGCAATTCCTATTCAGTGTCAGTTTGACATGTAGACTGTAAGACCTCAATAGCTAACTTTACTTTCCACAACTAACTGGCAATCAGCGATCAGTTTCACTGTCAGTCCATCATAATACGGCTCAAACAGCTAGCTATCTGCAGGAAGGCCCAAGTAGCCGACCTGATAAATGCAGACAATGTTTATTTCAGGTAGTAGCCATTTCTCTGTAAAGAACGGACCAACTCCTTTCGACAACTTGCTCATTAATAACATGTACAAAGTACAGCGATTCAGTCATTAACGTTGTATTTAAATAGCACTTACCATTCATTTCGCGCTTGTGTTGCCTAAATTCAAAGGTGACATCATCGCCAATTAGCACAAATGGCGCCCAGTGTTTTGTGGCGGAATAATTCTTTGTTCCCCGAAGAGATTTCATCGCATGGTGAAGAGCAGTACTTGCACTTTTTCTGTTTGTCAAGTGTTGGTAAAAACTCTTCATGAACATAAAGGTCGCCTCGTCATCGATTGCCCAGAGTGACACTAGAACAGACCGGGCACCAGCACAAAGGAAAGCCCTGGCTATTCCCACAACACCCTCAGATTTTACCTCTCCCTGGCCACTATGACAGCAACTCAGCACAACCAGCTTTGCCTGAAGACGAACTTCATGAACATCGCTCATTGTTAACATATAATCTTCCTTTTTGGGGATCTGGGATGAGCGGTCGGGATTTGGAGCTAAAACAATTTCGCCAAATTCGTCATCTCCATGAGCAGCAACGTGGATTAAAGCAACTGACTTCATTCTTTTCAGCACCTCAGCTTTCGTTGCATTTTCGCCAATGAGAGGTGTGGTCTGCAGAAGTTCTCCGATCATCTCCACCTCTTTTTTTGCGCACGGCAACTGTTTATACATGGGTTCATTGATACCCCAAGTGATTTCCTTCAAGCACGGATCACCCAAAAGGAGCGCTCCACTCTTACTGTGGAAGCTATCAGGTGCACTAGCGATCACTTTTAAAGCGGTCAATGACGGAATTGCACGGATCCTGACAGTGTCACTCAATGCAGAAAAAGGAGCCAAGCAAAATGGTCCATCAGGCACAAAGACTAAGTCATCACCTTGCAGCAAGTCAGCGATAGGCCTCACTAAGACTTCATACAAGGGCTGCAAAGAGTTCACAGAGAAGCTCAAGGACTGAACGGTTTCCTTGACAGCTCCCCCACTGCACGAGAAGTTGCTGTGTTGTCTGTCAAGCGAACGATTCTCGCATCGTTCAACAGTCCCCGCACTGATCTGTTTCAAAGTAGTTTCCATCAGTGAGTCGGCACTTCCATTTTTTATCTCCTTTTGTCTAAAATTTATCCTGCTACCTTCTCTTAGCAACCAGAAGCTGATCGTGTTCACGTCAAGTGCTATGAAAACAGTTTGTGAAGGTAGATCTTTTATTACAAAAGAGATAGTTTCCTTTATCTCATCAATGACGTATTGCATCTTAAAAATGTCAGACAAAGCCTGTGCTCGTCCAACCTCAGCAGCAGACAAAGCCTAATCAACCTCTCCATGCTTCAAGAGTGCTGTTCACAGGGCATTGAACGCAAGTCGATTTGTTTCACGAAAGCTTATTTTCCATGCATCCTCTGACTGAAGAAGACACCTTGTTTCATCATAATAATTTATACTTTGATGATAGTAATTGAGAGCTTTGCTCAAGGAGTCTAAAATTTCATGAACACAACCGAGCTGATAACATGCCATTGCCTGCCCTATGGGATCCTCGGTCTCCTTGGATATACTAAGCTTTTTTTCGTTAAAGAGAAGCCCTTTTTGAAACTCACCCATATTGTAATAAGCGTTGCCAAGATTTCCATAAGCAATTCCTTTTCCGGCTATGTCCCCTACTTCGTTCGCAATACTAAGATGTTGACTGTGGTACTCTGTGGCTTGCTTAAGACTGCCAAGACTTTGATAAGCGCTGCCGAGATTGCCATAGGCACTTCCTTCTCCAGCTCTGTCCCCTACTTCTTTTGCAATACTAAGATGTTGACTGTGGTACTTAATGGCTTGCTTAAAACTGCCAAGTCTGTGATAAGCACAGCCGAGATTGCAATAGGCTTTCCCTTCTCCGGCTCTGTCCCCTACTTCTTTTGCAATACTAAGATCCTGATTGTGGTACTCTATGGCCTGCTTAAAACTGCCAAGAGTTTCATAAGCATTGCCAAGATTGCAATAGGCTCTTCCTTCGCCTACTCTGTCCCCTACTTCTTTTGCAATACTAAGATGTTGACTGTGGTACTCTATGGCTTGCTTAAGACTGTTAAGTCTGTAATAAGCATTGCCGAGATTGCCATAGGCTCTTCCTTCTCCTACTCTGTCCCCTACCTCTTTTGCAATACTAAGATTTTGATTGTGATACTCTATGGCTTGCTTAAATCTGCCAAGACTTTGATAAGCGTTGCCGAGATTGCCATAGGCCCATCCTTCTCCAGCTCTGTCCCCTACTTCTTTTGCAATACTAAGATGTTGATTGTGGTACCTGATGGCTTCCTTAAAACTGCTGAGACTATAATAAGCATTGCCAAGATTGCCATGGGCACTTCCTTCGCCAGCTCTGTCCCCTACTTCTTTCGCAATACTAAGATCTTGATGGTGGTATTCTATGGCTTGCTTAAAGCTGCCAAGTCTGTAATAAGCGTTGCCGAGATTGCAATAGGCTCTTCCTTCTCCGGCTCTGTCCCCTACTTCTTTTGCAATACTAAGATGTTGATTGTGGTACCTTATGGCTTCCTTAAAACTGCCGAGACTATGATAAGCATTGCCAAGATTGCCATAGGCTCTTCCTTCTCCGGCTCTGTCCCCTACGTCGACTGCAACACTTAGATGTTTATTGTGGTACTCAATGGCCTGCTTAAAACTGCCAAGACTGTCATAAGCGATGCCGAGATTGCCATAAGCTGTTCCTTCACCAGTTCTGTCCCCTACTTCTTTCACAATACTAAGATGTTGGTTGTGGTATGCTATGGCTTGCTGAAAACTGCCAAGACTTTGATAAGCATTGCCGAGATTGCCATAGGCTCTTCCTTCTCTGGCTTTGTCCCCTATTTCTTTTGCAATACCAAGACCTTGATAGTGGTATACTATGGCCTGCTTAAAGCTTCCAAAACTTTTATAAGCTTTGCCAAGATTGTCATAGGCTCTTCCCTCTCCGGCTCTGTCCCCTACTTCTTTTGCAATACTAAGATCTTGATTGTGGCACTCTATGGCTTGCTTAAAACTGCCAAGACTATGATAAGCATTGCCGAGATTGCCATAGGCTCTTCCTTCTCCAGCCCTGTCCCCTATTTCCTTTGCAATACCAAGATCTTGGTTGTGGTACTCTATGGCTTGCTTAAAACTACCAAGACTTTGATAAGCATTGCCGAGATTGCCATAGGCTTTTCCTTGTCCGGCTCTGTCCCCTACGTCTTTTGCAATACCAAGACCTTGATTGTGGTACTCTATGGCTTGCTTAAAACTGCCAAGACTTTGATAAGCATTGCCGAGATTGCCATGGGCACTTTCTTCTCCGGCTCTGAAACCTATTTCCTTAAAAATGGCTAATGCTTCTGTGTAATTTCTTATGGCCTGAATAAAGTCGGCTACGTCATGATAGTAGTTACCAAGATGGACACAAGCCAAACCCTCGCCTTGTCTGTTTCCCTCCTTTTTTGCAACCCTAAGCTGTTGCATGTGCCACTCCAAAACGTCCAAGTTTCTATCCACCATCTTGATAATCAGAACCAGGAAGGTTTCATCAGAAATCTGGGGTGCACTAGAGGATAAATGAACGAAAACACAAAAAGTTCAATGCCCTGACTGCACCATGCTAAGCTGGCACAGCAAGATTAATTGACCAGTGAAGGAATATCTATTGTAAGCCAGTATTTTTTTTATAAATGCTTTTTTTCATCAACGTTTTCCAAGGAATGCTTTTGGCAATGCACGAAAAAATGGATTTTCACCAAATTTGCACTGCGCAAACATATGTTTACTCTAGAGCAAACCTGTAGCAAACATGGTAAATGCCACATTTGCACCATATTTTCACACCTGTGTGAATATAGCAGCGAATGCGGCATTTACCATGTTTGCTACAGGTTTGCTCTAGAGTAAATATATTTTTGTATTATATTTGCTCTGTGCAAATTTGGTGTAAATCCGTTTTTTCGTGCAGTGTGGCTTACGGAGACTGTCATTCTAAGCAAACAGGAATATAGCCTGTAATGTGATAAAATACTTGGGTATTTAATGGACTAAGAGCGTTTCATAAAACAATAATTGAGTAACATTAAAAATAGAAATTATATTATGTAATGAGGAAAACACAGCCTGTAGGAAAACAGTGGCATCCCATTTCATCTTTTTTATATAAAGCTTAATGTTCTGAGATGATTCGCTGGAAGGAAATTTTCTGCTGGTATGTAGCCGACACCAAAAAGACAGGATGTGATGCCATTATGAGTGCAATATTCAATTTTCTGCGATTGGTGTCAAACTCAAAATTTTTTTACATCGTTTGTGTAGGCCTTTGGTCCCATTCTGGTCTAAACTTTAGACTCAGGCCCAGAACCCTCGATTGCCCCCCAGTAGTCTTGAGAAAAGTAAAATTATGGATTTCCCAATTCCGTGGAAGCAAGTCGTAAAGGGGTTGCTTAGTCATCTTGAACAACCATCTTTCGTGCACAGAACGGTTGCCTATCTTACATGCCCTGAATCTTTTCCTCGGCCGTTTTTTGACGAAGTTCGAGGTCCATTCAAGGCCTTGCACCCGGCAGAGCTTGACCTTTGGCGTTGCTTGGCTTGATGTTGCTGTGTTGGAAGGTTCATGGATCGAATTTTACGTAACTTGCTATTTTGTTTACCTCAGTATTTTGGCCCGACGATGGAGACTTTCCGTTGTCAGCTTCAGAAGCAAGACGAATTTCGTGGCGGATGATTTGTCTTATAGAGTCCTCAGAGGGGACGAAAACATCGCCGTCGTCCATCCGAGTTTCAAATGCGAACAGGGAAACTGGAAATAGGCTTTTTCGGCGTCAACTCGCATACAAACTGCCTCTCTGAGAACACTTTCGATGCTGGAAGAACGTGACGTACTGGATTTGGCTCTGGGTCCAACGCGTGTGAAGAAAGACGGCGTTTAGAACCTGAGCGACTATTACCAGTCTCGTTTGCCATGTGGCTTCCATTCCTCTAGTGTTAACTTAGACAGTTTTAAAAAACTTAACTAGTGAGCAGCGCTCTGCGAACTGCATTTGTAAAACGTTTTATTTTCCGGCGCGTTTCGTCTAGTTAACGTAGACTTGTTCAGGGAATTTTACAATAATACATTAAACGCCTGTATTCAAGCCATAACTGATGGCAAAAAATGTGGGCCACAAACCTTCAGGTTTGACCGGATTTTCGAAAGGGAACAGGCGTAGCTGTGAAATATTACACGTGATAAACAGTGTTTTGGCTTTTGCGTAAAGCTAATAGTAAGTCTACATCACAGCGGGCTATTATCTTTAAGAATACCTTTAATTGCAGTCACGTGCGTATGAAGAATGTAATCAAAAGGGTTATGTTAGAATTAGATTGCACTGCTTGTTACTAGACTACTGTAACATTAGCTAATCTTTGTAAGTAAGTTAAGAGCAAAGTAACATGACGTTTCGACGACTTCATGTCATTATTGTCCAATGAACAAGTTAAAAAATTAACGGCAAGGCATATTTATAGTATTTGGGATGTGAGAAAATTAAAATTAGCAAACGTTACATGAAAACATTCATGTTGTTCGCAGACAACTTGGCGACCTCGGAAGGAAAATTAATCAGCAACTGCAGCCAGTGTTCACAAGCAAAAAGATCGCTGATCATCTCAGAGTCACGGAAGAAAAGCCTCCCCTGATAAACCAGCAAAGTGCAGTATATGAATTCACATGTGATTTATGCGATGCAAATTATATTGGTTACACTTGCCGCCATCTCCATCAACACGTAGAAAAACATAAACATTCCGTGATAGGAAAACATTTCAGGGTCGAGCATGCCTTAACACCTGACAATTTAATTAAAATCTTTAAAGTCCTCAAGAAATGCCATGGCAAACTCGATTGTTTGATATTTGAAATGCTCTTGATCAAAAACAAAAGACCGAAACTGAATACGCAAGCGGATTCCATTCGCGCGAAACCTTTTTACAGGAATATATATAACTTTTTTTTCTTTTTTCTTTTTCTTTTTTGTTTAAACATGAATGTTTTCATGTAACCTTTGCTATAAATTTCAAGATGTACTACCCTTGAACTCGTCTTTGGTCAATTTTTACTTCGTTATCGAAGTTACCGCGTCTTAATGCGGCAAACGTGAAAGCTGCTGGTATTGTTCGTAACATCGTGCATCGTGGTTGTAAAGCAGGGAGAAAAAAACCAAAAACCATCAGAACACTTACTGGCATCGGCATCGGTAGAAATGGTAAAGATCATCAAAATCTTAATCTTCGACATTTTCTTGATTCTACGCCATTGAATATGCAAATTTCCAATGATGAAGTAAATGACTCTCGTTCATATTTGGCTGCTAATTCCCTGGGGGAGAGTTCAAAAACTTTGCGCTCGATTAGTGCATTGTGTTATAAATTCCATCGTCAGCTTGAAATACTTCATTGTGCGTCGTTGACTGGTCTTGATCTAGATAGTGCTGTAAACAACCGTGTCCTCAAGAATTCTGGCGACATAATGATCATCGTGACACCATGGAGTTTGTCACGCAGCATGCTTTTAAACAACTAGCGACAAATGCAACTAGAGGAGTAAATACCCTCGATGTGTTCCTTCATCATATCATCATATATCATATATCTTTATTTACCCTCGGATTTTTAGAGTAGGTGGTGTAGCTAATTTCTCCGAGCATTTACCCTCCCAACCATGATATACCACAGAAGACAGACCACTACACCGGGAACTACATGCCCTACTCTTTGCGACAAGTGTGCGGGTTCTTTTACGTCTACGTTCTTTTACGGTTTTTC
>NC_090885.1:62620362-62622862 GCF_036669925.1 Montipora capricornis
GTTACAACAACTAGCTAAAACAGCCAGCAGGGCCAACAAAACAAAACAAATAATGAAAACCTCAAGTCGAAGACGAAACATAATCCAAAATCAGGTACGTGGCAAGCTCCATCAAAAGCGTCCACAACAGCTGTGCAAGCAACAAAGACACAAGCAAACAACATCTGATGGGCAGACAGTACACAAATCATCAGAAGGATTAGGTGTAATTGGGGCAATTAGAGCCATTTTTGTGTGGGATGTCCCCACACTTTGTCAGCACCGGCGATATGGGTGTCTCGAAAACTAAGACCTAAGATCTAAGACATACGACCTAAGACGCCCTCCAAATCTCGAAAACTAAGACCTAAGACCCCCTCCAAATCTCAAAAATTAAGACCTAAGACCCCTTCCAAATCTCGAAAACTACGACCTAAGACCCCTTCTAAATTTCGATAAACTAACAAGCGCCTCACTAAACTGTCGAATGTTGTTTGGCTCAGTACCACGAGAGTTTGGGCAATGTGCGAGCCAGAGAGGCATGCGAGCCATGACTGCGAGTCGAGCGAGCCAAGATGGCTAGTCAACATGCGAATCACACAGTTATTGAAAGCTAACTGTTATAAAATGGGTGCTTAGACTTAATAACAGTTTATCAGAGATATTTTAAAGGGGTGCTTAATTAGACTTAAATGCTAAAATTGCATGACTCACGGGCTCGCAGATTGTCCAGCCCCCTACCACGATTCTGGACAATTATGTGTTTGCCAAATTTTCAATTAGGTAATCGTGTACGTATGCGCACTTGGAAAGATCACATTTTTGTTAACCACGAAGTGTCGTCAATTATGCTGAAGAAAAAAACCAATACACTCTGGTAAGGTAAGAATGTTCTCGCCTATAACCTTCTCTATCTACCATGTTTTACAGTTTGGTTTACATCGCGCTGGAATCAAATAAGTTAGCAGACTTCAAATGTACTTAATTGACAGTTTCCTTCAGACTACGGCGTGTGAATTGAAAATTCCGTCATTTTTGACGCTTGACAAAAGTATGTCCTGCTCCGAGTCAGAAAGACGGCGCCTCTGAATTTCTACTTCCCCCTGGATGGGAGGCTAGTCCAACGCAGGGCTATCTCTGTTCGCCGGTACCTATTTATACACCTGGGTCAAGAGAGGCACCGTGAGAGTAAAGAGTCTTGCCCAAGAACACAACACAATGTCCCCGGCCAGGGCACGAACTCAGACCACTCGATCCGGAGTCGAGCGCACTAACCATGAAGCCACCGCGCCTCCCACATGATCTTTGGTATGGCCGGACAAAATTTTGCGAAAACAAAAACTACCCTTCGCACTTGTTCAACTCAACTTTATGACAAATATTTTTGCAAAATTAACAAAAATTTGCCTAGTGCGAATCCCGTACGGGCCCTATATGTCCAATTTTTTTTAGCGGTTTCACTTGAAAATCGAAAGTAATTTGATTTTGCTTTAGTTTGGCGGTGACTACTTTAAAATCTCGCACCGCTCAGTATTCAACTACAGGTCAACTAGTCGAACAAAAAGCCAAAACCGTGAATTTATCACATTTTTTAGCGAAATTTTACATCTGAACAATAATAGGTATTTTCTGTGGAATTGTTCGTTCGTGTTTCTGATTAATTTAAAGTGTGTTTCATAGCTCTCTTTAGGGGCCGACCATTTAACTCTTGAGGGGGTGGTGGGTGATTTCTGGTCGGCAAGTTTTTTTTTTTTTTCTAGCAACCTGGTGGGCAGGATATTTTTTTCCCTCCTAAATGCACTGCAGGATATTTTTTTCTCTCCTCATTTCTCTGCAGGATTTTTTTTTTCCTCAAAAAAGTGTCGTGTTTACATTTACATTGTGGTTATTGCAGTAATAGTTCTAATATGAAGCTGCAAAGCCTTAAAATGTTGTAAGCTATACAAAATCATTGTTGTATAGCTACATGTCTTCGGAACGTCATTCTTTAGAATCATTTAATATGACCTTATAACAATATTCTCATGTTATAAAGTGATGCTCCACAGGTAGATTTTAAATGTTTAGCTTCTTAATTTTAAAAAATAGCTAAAAGTAGCAAAAAGCTGTTCAGAAATGCTCATAGCATGGTAATTACTGCTAGAATCATTAGTTACAATTTAAAAGTGGACTGAAATGTCCAAAACAAATGTGAAGGCAGAATTAAAGTTAGTTGATCATGGTCTAATTTGTTATATGTTGTCTTATATTATATAAGACATTGCAAAAACCTTATATTTCAATAGAAAGTAATTACATGAAAATGCTTCGGTTGAAAAGATTAAAAATGAACAAATTATTTTTCTTTGTCTAATAAAACTTGATTCTTCAAATAGAAAAAAATACCGCCATTACTGCTTGTGATAAGCTAACGAGTTTGGATACAGTGATCCCAATAACCGCAAGCTACCTAAGGAACTGTAGGCTAACTACAGTGCTAACTAGGCTAGCCAATGTGTAATTTAGGCTAACCGTAATAGCT
>NC_090885.1:62627862-62655362 GCF_036669925.1 Montipora capricornis
TTGCA
This sequence comes from Montipora capricornis, assembly GCF_036669925.1. NCBI lineage: Eukaryota > Metazoa > Cnidaria > Anthozoa > Scleractinia > Acroporidae > Montipora > Montipora capricornis. The sequence goes on from NC_090885.1 coordinate 62,627,868, forward strand.
TTCAAAGCACTAACAGGACAAAGCCCCAAAACCCACTCTCCTACTAGATGGTGGTCACAATTTGAAATTATCAAACAAGTCCATGATTTGTTTGGTGACATACCTGACTTTCTTGACACAGCTGATTTACCAGTAGTTACCAGGAGGAAGCTGATTGACATTTGTGGTCAACCACAGCAGCAGGCTCTTTTGAAAATAGAGCTTGCAGCCACAGTAGATGCAATGGAACCTTTGGTCAAGGCAACATACAATCTGGAAGGGGATGGACCCCTGGCATTACGAGTATATCAAGAACTAAGAACTGTGGAATCCAGCATAGCTAATGCCTATTACCCTAATATCACTGCCGTGTCCCGCTTGCTCTCACAAGGAAAACGTTCCCGTGCAACAGCAGTGGGTTAACTATGCTATGCAGTGTATACGCCCAGCATATCAATATTACCAAGACAAATTTATTCATGGTCCACTTCAGCCACTGGTCATGATTTTCAAATCATGTAGCCTTTTTGACCCAATCAAAGTGAAAGAGATGCAACCTGATGCTGCTGCTGTCAACACACTTCGCTGTGTTCCCTTTTTCGATACAGTCGATACAGTCGATATGTCATTCTACCTCTTCAGCATGAGCTTGCAGCTTATCAAGCTCTGACTGATGACGTTGCGGGAGAGATAAATGTGCCGTGGAATGGCGGAGTCAGTATACCGAAGAGAAATACCGAATTGGGCAAGTGCATGTACGGAGATGCTCTTGTTGCAACTATCATCAGCTGCATCTGAAAGGGCTTTTTCACTTCTCCAGAATTCCTTCAATAATCGTCAACAAGCAGAAGATTACATCGAAACGTCACTAATTTTGCAGTTCAACAACAAACTTTCCAGGGATAGTCAACTACTCTCTGTTCTTAGCCTCGTGGATGATTTCGAGGATTATGTATTTTTGGCTGTATTTATGAACTTGTATACGTTGTTGTTAATTGCAACATTTGTACGTTTTTGTCAGTGTTAACAGTTAACACCATGTTAAAAATATTGAAATTAATTTTAAAAAACCGTTTGGATAATGAGCATTATCCGGGCATTTTAGTGACGGTTTTTGGGGAGACCGAGCATTTTAGTGGGGAAACAAAAGCATAATGTACAAAAGCTTACTCTTTGACGGCAGGTACAAAACGCAGGTCACAGGGCACAAGGCACAGGTCACAGGTCATTATTTAACCTATACAGAAAGTATCCTAAACATTCATAAAAGCTAGCCTTAGGCCTAATTAGGCCTAAAGAAAAGTTTTTAGGCCTAAGGTTAGCTTTTACGAATGTTTAGGAATACTTTCTGTATAGAGAAAACAATGACCAGTGACCTGTGACCTGTGACATGTGACCTGTGACCTGTGACCTGTGACCTGCGTTTTGTACCTGCCGGCTCTGTGATGACCGCGAAATATCATGTAAATAGAACGGCACGTTCCCGCCGGACCAGACCGACCGGTCAAAGAGGACCATCCCTGGAGGTTCAAATATTCCGGTCGGACCGAACCGAAACGGATCTTTCCATTTGCCGTCAGCCCAAAATTTCCGGAAATTTTGGCTTAAAGATAGAAAGCGCCCTTCCTTACCATTTGCTAAATTTTCCATTTTCCAGTCTCTCGTCAGCCGAAAGCAATTGCAAATGATAAGCGCCATGATGTTGGGCTGGCCGGGTTTGCTGATTTTGGAAAAACTGTTACCATTATTCACCGGTCATCCCAACCGGTTTATTCTGACAAAAAACTGGAAGTCCAAACACGTTTCTCCCCTAACCGTTTTCTCGTCTGCAGCTTGGGATTCTACGGAATCTTTACTCGACATCTATCACTATAACAATGACAAAATGTATGATATTTACAATAGTGCTAATCATCAACGTTTATCTGACTGAAATCCCACACAAGTACGCATTGCGGACCTATTTTTCTTTTAAGGAGTTAACGTTTGTATCGGCGTCTTTTTAACAAGAACTCAATTTAAAACGTAACCACACTAAGCAATGATCAACAACCACATGTGCTCAGCGAAAAAGCCAAAAACCTGCGCAGCAGCCTTAAAGATAAAGCCATCAACGCTACCTATAAGTCCAGGTAACAACTGAGCAGACTTTTTGGAAGCATCTTTCAACAAATTGGTAGTACAATGTTAAAGTATCACGTAGGGAGTTCCAAATATTAAAAGCAAAGTATCGAAAGGAGTTAAGACCATTGGTAGTAGTAACAGGTTTACATGGCAATAAAATAATAGTTCTTCTAAAAACGTATTCGGACTGACGCAAAGTAATCATGTCTTTAAGATACTTAGGAAAACTGTCATAGTTCTAACATTTATAGATGGTGATTAGCATACATGTGTTCTTAATCCTTTAGTTACACAGATTTGTTCCTATTACAATGAAACGGACCAAGAAAAACACTTAATTAAAGGCGAGGAAGTCTCAAGAAGCCATGGAGGCTTATAATAAGGAGGACTCGGGGACAAGAGAGACAAAGAAAATACAAAAAAGCGATTAAAAACGTTGGGAGTAATGTTATGAAACTAATATGATGTACGGATAGTGTTGATCATATTTCACATTTTCAGTACCATGGAATGGTTGTATTTCAATATTGGATCAGGTCTCTCATTTATTAGTTATTTTGTGTTCTCCTTTTTTCTTTGCTGAACGGTCTTATGATATCTTTTGCGCTTATTTTCTTTTTTATCTGGTGCCTCACCACGTAATTGTCCCAATAGACCTTATTCAGGATGGCCGCCATGTTGGATTTGCTATTATCATGCAAATTAGCTACACACTTCTTAGGGGGCAAACAACACAAGTTCGAGAGGTTATAACGAACACCTTAGCCACACAGATGATTTGTTTCACGTTCATTGAATGTTTATCACCTAAGCAGTAAAATACAATCATTACACAAGTTACTTCGACGTTTTTTTAGTGAAAAATGAGCAGATAACGAAGTAGAAAGTCAAAATGTCAAAGGCAATCAAAAGATAAAAAAAAATTATAAAAGGTACTTAATTCTAAATACTAAAATGGACTTTTTGCAATGTTATTTCAATATTTCGTTGAGCCGATTTTCCGCAATTTGCTTTTTTTTCAATGTTTGCCCCCAGCATAACGCATGGCTAATTTGCATGACAACATGAAAACCAACATGGCGGCTATCGTGAATAAGGCCTATTGCTAAAGAAAATTAAACTCACGCTCTTTTTTTGATGGTGAAACTCTTCAAAATCATTGTTGAACCATTTGGTTCATTTGTGCAACTAAATTATCTTGTGGTTGGGCAGCCATTCCTATATGACTATTTAAGTTTTAATGATTCATTTCATATACCATTTCATCATTATTTAAGTTTTCTCCAGTATAGGTCGCTTCGCTTACAAAGCAGTGCGGTCATATTTCCTGTCTCAAGTTGGGTGGTCCTCCTCAAGTAGTATAGGGTGGGTTAGCAATTTGATCAGTTTTGAACAATTTTTTGACCCGCCGAACGCTCGTGAGGCGGGTCCCTGAAAGATTGTTCAAAACTGACAAAATTCTGACCTACCTTGTACTACTCAGATCGTTTATACGCGAGATCAAATGACTGTAAATAAAAAAGCTCAAGGTACACCACGTACTTACTTTCTCGATGTGCAAGGAAAGAATAAAGGGTACTATAGTTCAGTATAGTTCGATCACACAACCGACAAATAACTTATTACACCCAGCAATCTACTTACTATTATTCAACACCAGTTGCAGTGTTCCTCTTTACAACCTTTTAAACAGGGATAATGAATCCGGCTGCAAATAAATTAATGGATAAGCAATACTGGTGGCCGGATCATTTGGGTGCATTATTCGCAACTGATCAGGAGTGGCAGTGATCACTTCAGAAAACAAGTGCGAAGGAATTCTGACACAGTAACTACCTTGACCCAAAGTAAAGAGAAAACAACAGAAACTCAAAAGTCATCAGTACTGGTTTATCACACATAAATTACTTATTCGTGTTGTTAAGAAATGAGTAGCATTGAGCAACTTACCAAATGGATGCTAATCAAAGCGAGGTCCTCGACGGCAAGAAATGACTGCAAAATTGTATGATTGATTGTGGTTAACATGCATTATGGAAAACTTTTAACTTTCATTTACGCCTAGTATGCAATTCAAAAAGAGTAGAAATGGAGCGGAAAGCTGAAAATTTCTCAAGAGAACTAACAAATGGAGCAGGAAGAAGGAGAAGAAGTCATTTCACATTGGAGCAAACTACGCAACTGATCAGTGAAGCAGTTCAAGTTGAACTCGGATCGAGATAAAAAATTACCGTTCCATTGCTCCAACAACTCAAGTAATGGTTTCGTTCGGCGAGGTTCAAAGTTTTAATGAGAACGCATGCATACGAGGATCTGGTCTTGCTTCACTCTAAGTAAGACTTTAAAGAGAGCAGACATTAAGGGTATGTTATGGTTATTAAAACTGATTGAATGCATTCTTAATCGTCATTTGCTTTGTGCGGATCCCCTCCATTTTGAATCTAAGCGTATTCAGAAAAAAAATAAAACCTCTGTTCAGGAACAAGTCAAGATGCCTCATTTACTTTCTCGATGTGTAAGGAAAGAATGGAGGGCATTATATAGTTCCATCACACAAGAAACAAATTATTCATTACACCCCTCAAGCTACTGAAATAATTACCTTGCAATGTTCCTCGAGTCGTTACAAGCTCTTAAGCAGAAATAATGAATTGATGGATAAGCAACATTGGTTAATTGTTTGCGTGTCAGTGCGTACGTAATTCACAACCAGCAGAACCTTCTGAATAAATGCAAACAAATAGATAAAAAAGCCTGATGTGTACTGACATAGTTGTGACGGTATTGAGTGTCACACCACAACCCCGCTTGTGATTATCATGTGATTATTTAGTGATCTCTTGAGCTGTAACACGACACCAGAAAAAAGTGTAGTCTGAGCCATATAGATATAGTTGTGTTCATTAACAGGATAATTTTCTGCCCAAATGTGAAGTGCGTCAGATGGATAATTGTCAGCTAATGGGGATATTGAAGTTTAGATCCTCCTCTGTTTGTGAACCAGTTTAAACGTTCTGTGAAGTGCTGATCATCTTTTTATCTCATTAGGCCATCCCCTTTTTTTTCTCCGTTTAGCGTCGTCCGACTGACGCCAATTTTTGCCATTTTCAAAAAATATATAAAAAGAGGTAACGACGTTTTTAAACCATTTTTATGTCGCATAGGAGTTTCGGTGGTGGATCCTTTTTCCCACACAGTCTTCATTTTGCAACAATATCCACCAACTCTTCCGCCATATTGATTTTGGGTTCACGTTTTGTTGTTTTCCTGGCTCCACAGCTATGATGCTGGGGTACCAGGCCCCCGATTCCGAGACTGCTTATGATTTTTCTTTTTTTAGGTTTTTTTTTTCTTTTTTCAATCCGACCGACCGACGCAATATCGGGAAACGCATTCGACGCTAAACGAAAGGAAAAGGATGTCCTTATCTCGGTTAGTTCTATCATTGTGAACACCTGCCATGGGTGGCACAAATTGTAAGATTAACAAATCGAAAGTGGTTCAGCGTTGTCTGTACGTACTCTTATCGACAAAGATATTCGTCATCACAGTGGTCAAAATTTGTTGTGTGCGCCTCGTGAGTCCACAACATTTTGACCACTGTGATGACGAATATCTTTGTCCGTAAGAGTACAGACAACGCTGAACCACTTTCGATTTGGTTTTTACCACAATATTCAACGCCAAAGGAAGTTTTTATTTCAGAGCGTGACCAAAATCATGACACGGAGAAAGAACAAACGGTGTCTATAACTTTCTCGCAATATGATTGGTTTATTTCCCAAAATGGGCGTTCCTGATTGGCTCTTACATTGCGTGACAAATTGACGCGCGCATGACGCGCATAGCGTTGTCTAGACTCTTATCGACAACTGCAAATTAACCAATCAGTTTGCGAGATTACAAGCAATTGTGGTAAAAATAATTTTTGAAGTTTTCAAAAATAGGTTTCCTGCGTATTGGCGGTAACTGATACAAATCTCGTACAGCTAATATGTAACGAGTAGGACGCAAGAGACTGGGCCAAGCCCGATGCAGATTATTAGGGGATTAGAGAATCCCGTGTGCGAAGAGAGAGAGAATGTTTTAATGTTTTGGATTAGTTTGCACGAATTAAAGCAGATAAAAACGGACTTTCCTCGTGGAGTGTAACATTTGGTGACCCCGACGTGACAGAAAACAAGAAAAGGAATGGCGGAGGAACTGGAAGAAACGCTAAGGGCCACCGTTTGCACCTTGGACGAAGCGAGCCTTCGAGAGCTATTTGCAGAACTACAAATAGAGTTGAAGGAGAAGACGGGCCGCCTTGCCCTGATTCAACGGATCACGAAATATCTGGACGCCAAAGAACTGAATGTCGAAAAACTACAGAGACTTAAGGAAGCGATCGCGGATAAAAAGAAACCGCCGGCGAAGATCTAGAGTGAAAAACAGACGGAACAGAAACCAGGTTTCCACGAGGCGAGCGTTACCACATTGAAAGGATCCACAACGATCCCATCATTCAAGAAAGAGTTTAAAATAACAAGACAGATTGGAGATTCGCGTCAAAAGGATCGACTCAATTTTACAAGCCTGGCCCACCAAATTAATGCTGGGCTGAATCGTGGCTATCAGGAGAAGGAAGTAACGGAAGCGGTTATTCGGGCGATTAATCCCGGGCTGCGATTGCGAAGCTACCTTGAAGGAAAGCCTGACTTAACACTAGCCACGCTACGCAAAATTCTCTGGTCACATTACCAAGAGAAAGGTGCGACTGAAATGCACCCACTTCTCAGCTCAGGGGCGCAAGAGGGTGATAAAACCCCACAGGCGTTTCTTGTCCGCCACCTCGATCTTAAGCAGAAAGTACTCTTCGCCTCACAAGAAGATGGTTCTAATTTGAAATATGACCCTAAGCTTGTCCAGTGCATGTTCCTACACTCATTGCTAACTGGTTTGCGGAGTGACAGTATCAAATTGGAAGTAAAACCTTACCTATAAAATACCGAAGTGACAGATGAGGAACTGTTTGAGAAGTTGAATGTAGCAGTTAGCAATGAAATGGAACGGTGGCAAAAACTTGGCACTCGGCGTGAACAGCCCACAAGACAGGGCGTTGTGCAACAAGTCGCTCAGTTGCCCTCTTCTAGCGAGAACCAAAGCTCGGCGGAGGGTAAGACCCCAGAAAAACCAGTCAAAGTCAATCTACTTACTGAAGTTAGGGAGATGAAAGCGGAGCTTGCGTAACACCGGCCCAAACCAGAGCGAGCACGCCCTAGGGGTTGTCTGAGGTGCCAAAAGGAACGAGTGGAGTACCGTTGTGACCATTGTTATAAATGTGTAGAGCGTGGGCACTTCACCTATCAGTGCCCCCAGCCATGGTTTCAAAGGTCAGAAAACCTTCAGGGAAACGGCCGGGAGTCGTTCCCGCGGGACAGGGAGCAGCCCAGGAGACGCAGGGACAGTCCCAACAATGTGTGAACTGTGGGAAGTGGGAAGAATCGGCTAATTAATACTTACGCTGTTCACACTGCCATGCCAGCCATTATTGTTCAAACGTGTGTCAAAGAATGCATTGGGGGGGGGGGGGGGGAAGAATAAGAAACTTTGCCAAGCCATTAGACATGTGGAATCTAGACAGTCCAGGGAAAGTGTCGACCAAATGAAAACGTCATTCCCCTCCCATCTAACTCCACGACAGCGTACAAAACTAACAAAGTTGGTGGGAAGAAGGTGTATGGTAAGCTGTGTTCTACAAGGACAAAAGGTGGATGCCCTGTGGGATACTGGTGCTCAGGTCTGTGTCATGTCAAAGCGCTGGAAAGAGATCCACCTACCCGGTAAACTAGTAAGAGACGTTAGTGAATTACTGGAGGGGGAGAAACTGAATCTTCAGGCTGCAAATGGTACAGAAATCTCATATGATAGTTGGGTTGAGGTGCACTTTCAGCTGTCTGGAGATGTTGAACAATCAAAACCCTTGAAAGTTCCTATACTCATAGGCAGTCAGGATAACCAAGAGTATCCCATCATCGGGTTCAATGTCATTGAAGAGGTGATAAAGAGGAAAGGCAATTCTGATACCCCAAGTGTGCTTACACGAGTAGTGAGTGATTCGTTTCCGTCAGTAGTAGGGAACAGGGCGCAAGCACTTGTTAACTTCCTCCAGACTAAGGAACAAGAGGCGGACCCCGGGGTGCTTAGGGTTGGAAGGCATGACGTATATTTAGCCCCAGGAGAGACTGTAAGGATTAAGTGCCAAGTGCATTTTGGACCATTAGAGGAAGATTTACCATTGGTGTTTGAACCAAAAGAAGCAGAAACTTGGCGTGAGGGGCTAGAAGTGAGGGAGTGCCTTAGCAGAATGCAATCCGCGACATCAATTAGAATATTGGTCCCATTACAAAACAAAACACAGAGGGGGTTAACTTTACGTAAACGTACCGAACTGGGCACAATACAGTTAGTGCAGTCTGTTACCCCACTACCGGTCGAACACAAGGAGTAAGAGTCAGCAAGAAGCGTTACAGATGGGGAAAGAAACTAGTGGAAACCGGGAGCCTGGGAAGCATGAACAAGAGTAAGAGCAGTGGGTCCCACCAGTTGACCTGAGCCACTTGTCGTGCGAGCAACAGGGCATAGTGACAGCAATGTTAAAAGAGGAGTGCGGCGCCTTTGCGGTGGATGACAATGACATTGGCTGTGCTAGAGAATTAGAGTTGGAGATTAACCTCAAGGTCGACAAACCAGTGCAGAAGACGTACAACTCCATCCCAAAGCCCCTGTATGGAGAGGTGAAGACGCACCTGCAGGACATGATCTCTCATGGTTGGATAAGCAAATCGAAATCACCATATTCGTCACCAGTGGTTTGCGTAAGAAAGAAAGATGGTAGCCTTAGACTATGTGTCGACTATCGTCAGCTGAACAGTAAAACCCAGGATGATCGACAACCCATCCCCCGCATTCAAGATATCCTCAATAGCCTTAGTGGTAACACTTATTTCTCAGTCCTTGACCAAGGGAAAGCCTATCATCAGGGAATCGTAGCGGAAGAACACCGCCATTTAACAGCATTCGTCACACCCTGGGGGTTGTACCAATGGAACCGCATACCATTTGGTTTGAAAAATGCCCCAGCCGCTTACCAGAGGTATATGGAGAACTGCTTGGAAGGCTTGCGGGACGAGATATGTATTCCCTATCTCGACGATATCCTGGTTCACAGCAAGACGTTTATGGAACATGTAGAAGACGTGCGACAAGTGCTGAAACGTATGCAAGAACATGGTATCAAACTGAAAGTGAAGAAATGTAATCTGTTCAAGCAGAGAGTTCGTTATTTAGGAATGGTGGTCACAGCGGATGGTTATACAATGGATCCAGCCGATGCAGCATCCGTGATGGCGCTCAAGGAATCTAAGCCAAGGACTCTGGGAGCCCTACGCAAACTCCTCGGCTTCATCAGTTATTACCGGCAGTACATAAAGGACTTATCCAGATTAGCAAAACCACTGTATGCTCTGTTGTCATCAGCTGTAGACACGAGTAAACAGGTCACCAAAACTAGGAGAAAGACACCTTTAGGAGGACAACTGTCATCAAAACAACAAATAAATTGGACCGAACAACATCAGGAATGAGTAAATCTCCTCATTGACCTACTAATGCAACCAGGAGTGATGGCCTACCCTGATTTCGAGCAGCCATTTGTGCTACATACAGATGCTTCGTCCAAAGGCCTTGGTGCAGTTTTGTATCGGGAACAGGGAGGCAAACTGAGAGTTGTCGGATATGGCCCTAGAACACTGACGCCAGCAGTGCGCAACTATCATCTCCACTCTGGGAAACTAGAGTTCCTCGCTCTGAAATGGGCAGTCACTGACAAATTCAAGGACTACCTCTTCTATGCTCCAACGTTTGTTGTATTCACTGACAACAACCCGCTGACGTACATTATGTCATTAGCCAAAGTGAATGCTACTGGCCACAGATGGGTGGAAGAATTAGCAGACTACAACTTCACCATTAAATATCAGCCTGGCAAGGTGAATGTTGATGCAGATATCTTGTCAAGGATGCCATTAGACATGGACAGTTACATGAGAACCTGCACCGAGGATGTATCTCAGGACGTTTTTGGGGCTACTATTCAAGCGGTCAGGGAACAGTCCAAGGGCTCAACCCCATGGATAACAGCGGTGATTGGTGATGAGACAACACCTGAAATTACAGGAAATTAAGGAGGCTCAGTATAAGGAAACTGTTATTAGCCGAGTAATTCGCTACAAGTCTCATGGGGCCAGACCATATGGAAACCAGCTGAAGCATGATCCCCGTGATGTTAACACTCTAGTGAGAGAATGGAAAAAACTGGAAATTGACGGTCAAGGTATCTTACGGGGCCGAACCAGCTCTAACTTGCTATTAGTTCTACCGAAGCAGTTCATACCATTAGTGCTAAAGGAACTTCATGTCGAGATGGGACACCTTAGAGTGGACCGAGTAGTTGATCTGGCGAGATCTCGATTTTACTGGCCTCATATGTATGATGATATTGAACAGTTTGTCAAGCGCAAGTGCAGATGTATCAAACAGAAGAAACCAAACTCGACTACCAAGGCACCGTTGCACAATATAGTGACATCAGCTCCCTTTGAACTTGTATCTGTTGATTTCCTTCATCTGGAAAAGAGCAAGGGTGGATATGAATATGTATTGCTGATTGTTGATCATTTCACTAGATATGCACAAGCTTACGCGATACGCAACAAGACTGCCCGTACCGCTGCTGAGAAGATATACAATGAGTTTATCCCCAGATTTGGTTTCCCGGCACGTATACATCACGACCATGGTGGGGAGTTCGAAAACAAATTGTTCCACCACCTTGAACGTATGAGCGGAGGGGCTACAGTAGTTCTCGGACTACCCCATACCACCCACAAGGTAACGGCCAAGTGGAGCGGATGAACCGTACCCTGCTCTCGATGTTGAGAACCTTACCTGAGGAATAGAAAACAAGCTGGAAAGACCCCTTGAACAAACTCATCCGTGCTTACAATTGCACAAGGCATAAATCCACTGGCTTTTCTCCATTTCAACTAATTTTTGGACGTTCTCCTCGCTTGCCAGTTGACCTGATGTGTGATCTGGCCAACGACGAGCAGACCGTCAATTACTCGGACTATGTGAAGAAGTGGAAAAGAGATATTATATGCAAGAAGCATAAAGCCCTAGCCTTCAGACAGATTGTCAAATCATCCATCAGAAGTAAAGCCTGCTATGACAAGAAAGCTTCAAGCGCCGTTCTACACCCTGGTGACCGTGTCCTCGTGAGAATCCTATCAGAAAGAGGAGGACCTGGGAAACTCCGTGCTTAATGGGAACAGCAAATAGATGTTGTTGAAGAACGTATGGCAGACAGCCCTGTTTATCGAGTAAAGCCTGAGCATGGTCGTGGCAAACAGAGAGTCTTTGCTTCTCCCTTGTGATGGCTTACCCTTGGATCTGCCGACCCACAAGAGGGTGGCTCACAAAACGTCCCAGCCTACACTCACCATACCATCTCACACCAGCGACAACGGAGAAAGTTCTGATGATGAATATGGTATAGCCATACCGTGCCCTCCTGCTGTTCATGACTCCGGCCCTGCAACTGAAATGGACATTCCGCCTATTGACATAGGAACAGCGTGAGGACATGTCAGATGCCCTCGCCGAGACCCAGGGTGAAGCGAGTGTGGACGCTGGCCCACAGGCAGCTGAATACGCCAGCCTACCCGAAACAGGGAACACCGCTTCGGAAAGTGAAGACTCGGACACTGAGGAACACCCAGAAGATAGCACACGGCCAATTTCTAATTTCTAAAAGGATGCATAAATTGTAGGAATCGTGTACCATGTACAGCTAATACAGATGGAGTACAATCAGGTTTTGAAAGCAAACACTGTCCAGGACAGCTCAGTATCTCTACAGCGGCCACTTGGGCAAACCAGAATTACCCTTTTTGTACAGCAGTTGTTATTGGTAGCAAGTTAGCGTCACCCATGAAATGTCGGGACGACATTTCGGTTGGAGGGGGAGTGTGTAACGAGGACGAAAGATTCTTCACAGACAAGCGAAAATTGAGCGGAGTCATGGAAAGGAAAAAAAGGGAAAGAAAGGAACTTTATTTGAAGTGTCTAGTCGTTCTAGCGCTGGAGCACTAATTGGGGACGTACACTGTAAACTAAAATTAACAATGAACGAAAATCAAGTCAAATGTTGGTTTTTGAGGAGAGGGGAAACCGGAATACCCGGAGAAAACCTCTCGGTGCAGAGTACTGAACCAACAAACTCAACCTACATATGACGCCGAGTCTGGGAATCGAACCCGGGCCACACCCCTGCGCCATCCCCGCATCCCTTGGAGCAAACATGTGTACCAAATTAGAGTGAAACGCGCCGGACACACCTAGAGCTATCTTTTTTTTATCTCAAAAGACATTTATGAGAATTGCACAAGGAAAAAAACGACAAGACAATGGCACGTTAGGTGAGTTGACAATAGAATGAAATTAAATACAGATACAAAAATATTCTCTTGTTTCTGGTGTAAACTTAAATTCCATCGACAAAATGTTTTAAGTCACTCCATTACACAAGCAGGTTGCTCGTCCTTACGCATTTATATCTTAGGGCGATAAATGGACGCCTGGAAATTATTCTGATCAATTTTCAGTAACAAAGAATACGTAAACTTGTCGCAATACTTGGTCGTGAAATATGTGTTCGGAAGAGTCAAGCCAAGTAAGAGTTTCAGATTCTATTTTGCAAAAAAGCTGCAAATTTCTTAGACAAAACATTACCTAGAAAAAGTAGCTACCTTTATAAGGGGCTGTTTTTGCAATTTTTGGCACTCAAAATAGTCAACTATGATTTTCGGGAGGCAAATATATAGTTTCAGTTGCTAGGAAGTTCGTGGAAGGTAACTTTCCATTTCTGAAAGGAAGGTTTTATCCCCTAACATTTACGGGCATTTTCAGCAGTACGAAATCCGAGGAGATCACAATCTGCTAGCTGATTAAAAAAAAAATACGCTAAAAAGTTTTGTTATATTTCGAGGAAATAAGAAATGTCCCTCAAAAGCTTTTCGTATAATTTGTCCGTTCGGTGCCCTTACAGTTAACTCATTGGCCGTTTTTGCACTAGAGACGCATAACCCCTCCAGACGAATTATGTGTCTCTCATGTTATCCGTCTAGTGTAAAGACAGAACGAACCATACTTTGCATAATCCGTCTGGGACGAACTTCTGTTAAATTAATTATAGTATACGGGCAAAGGACAATGTGTGTGGACGAATTATCCAGTTTAGTGCGTGTGCATCTTGGAAGACGTACTAAACTGGATAGTTCCATTCTCGTCCCCAGAGGCCGCGATTTTTTCAGTCAGCACCAAAAACAACGAGCTCTGGCTGGTTCCGAAATACGCGCAGGTCCTGTTGGGGTCTATTTTGGTCACCGTTGACAGCTACTTCAAATTTCTGAGATTGCGCAGACGAGTCGTAAGTCCGTGATTCGCGGAATTCCTGCTTCGAAGCCAGCCAGAGGTCGTTATTAAGTTGGTGCTGATCACAAATCCTCTGTTCCGTGGATTCAAGGAGTCCTATCTCCGGCCACGCACGAAAATCCCCTGCCTATATCCTCTCAATGGCACGCCATTCTCATTGACAGGTTTACTTCTGAAGTAACACTTCATAACAACCTTCTTGGCTCCCTCACTCCACTTCAATCTAGCAGTAGCATGATTAACACCGGGCCTGCGCTGCTCACCCACAGGACACCTGCCGGGCGAGGCACCTTCACTAGAAGCTCCAGCACCATTCACGCCGTTATTTGGAAAATCATTTGCAAATTTCACCCATTTAGTGGAAATGCCATTTAACCCACTGGCCGGGGAGCTTTATTTTTCGAAGGCATCCACTCCCAGAAGAGCTGTCCATCAAGACTAAGGGGTCCCTCCTAACCTTTTGTCATATCCCTGACGAGGGTGGCTAGGTGTTGTTGGTACCTACCAAAGGCACCACCCCAGACTCTGGTGGGCGGGGTCGTCCATCTCCCCGTTGTAGTCTGTCCTACACCAGTGCCCAAATTATTATTATTATTACTATGATTATTATCATTATTATTATTGTTATCATTATCATTATCATTATCATTATCATTATCATTATCATTGCCATTATCATTGTCATTGTCATTGTCATTGTTATTATTATTATTATTTTTTATTATTATTATTATTATTATTATTATTATTATTATTATTATTATTATTGCGTTTAGACCACATCTTGAAAATGGGTGTCTCGAAAACGAAGACTTTAAGACCCCGGAAACTCGAAAAAGGTAACCCAAAACCTTCAACTTCGCTAACCCTAGGCCTATTGTTGGTTTTTAGGCCTAGTGTGTCACAGGGCCAATTTATACATCCGACGGGAAATAAAGATGTCCGGCCACAAGTAGAGCGTGGTTACTCAGTTAAAATGATATGTCGGATCACCCAGCTTTCACTTTGAAACAAGTTGTAGCGAACGAAGGACTTGAACTTCTCTTGAGCTAACTCAAAAAGCCAACTCTAGGCCTAGTATTAGCCAAATTGAGGCTTTTGGTTACTTTTTTCGAGTTTTGGGGTTCTTAGGGTCTTAGCTTTCGAGACACCCTCTTGGAAATGAAAGTTAACTAGTGGCTCAGATGTAAAACTTATTCCGTATTTCACACCATTATTTTCCAGATTTTCGAGAATTATAACCTAAAGTATTCCAATGTGCAGGTAACATTTTCTACATTTTGAAACAAAATTATTTCCGTTCATACCCCCAGCGAAAATAAACCCATAGAAAACCCTTTGAACTAAAGTAACTCCAGCAGCATAAATTTTTGGGCATGAAGAAATTCTTCAGAAGAGAAGGTTTTGGACAAAAGAGCAAACCTGGCTCGTCTTAATCCAATTTAGTGAAGTGGACAAGCGAGGCTTTGAAAGCAAACATTGCGTTGCCGCATCCTCATCATCGTGGGAAATGAAAGAAGCTCACAAATAAAAAGGGAACTTTCTAAAGAGAGGTTGAGACAATTTGTTTCCTCAGGTAACAAACAACTATTTGCCCTAGAAAATGTATGAAAAGAAAGCAGGTTCGTGTCGTATTCTGTCGTTCCATCGCAACACACACACATCAAAAAAAAGTAAAGTTGTGCATTTATATAGCTCCCTTATCACAAAGTCTCACAGTCGCTTTACAATGATAATTTTACCCCCAGCGGACTGGAAGCATAGACAGGCGCAAATTGCAGCCGCTTCTAAGCAGGTCATGCATGCTGGTACTCATTTTACCGACCTCGGAAGGATGGAAAGCTGAGTGAACTTTAGTGGGAAAGAAGGTCGCCAAATATTCCACTCTCGGCAGAACCGGGAATGGAACCCGGGACCTTAGGGTTGGAAGGCAGAGATCTTACCACCGCGCCAACCCCATCCTGCAGGCTTCCGTAATTTGCATATCGAGAGGAAGAAGTAATATAAAAAAGGTTCACACAACTTTTGTTAAAAAAGAATATTGAGGACATAAAAACTTTTTTTTTGAAAATCAGCCGTCACCGTTTATTCATCTTTTCTCTCTGATTATTTGATGTCCCCCCCCCCCCTTTTTTTTTGTTTTGTTCAGGAGGGGGGTCGCAACATTGTTATCCACGAATAGTCTTGATTTTGGGGAGGGGTCGCTTAGTAACTGCATTCGAGGTTTAAGGAGCCAATGGCACCTGTAAAATATCCTCTCAAACTGCGAAATGCTCCCAACCTTTACCCCACAAATCCTTTGCAATAATAATAATAATAATAATAATGAGTACAGTTATATAGCGTTATTTCACTAAAGCCCTGGCCAAACTATCGAACAAAGTCGGATTCAACGCTCCAACTTTGCTCGATCCAACATTGTTTGACCGTTGGGCCACCCACGTTGGAAGATCTTCGTCCAACATTTTTTGTTCGATCAAGTGTTGGATGGAGTTTGCTTTTGATCAAACATTGCGACCAACAATTCTGCTCGACGCAACAATGTTGCAGTGTTTGGCCGCTCTTCCAACAAAGGTGTGTACCGAATCGAGTCACATTCGCGCTGCTAGCCAATCACGTATCGATATATTATTTTCAAGCCTAGGCTTCTAGCACTATTTGCAACAAAGATGGCGGACAAGGATCAAGGGAACGTCTTGAAATTTGATGAACTCAAAATCCAGAAACCTTGATCAGTGAGTAGAAGCAAGGCGATGTTTTGGGAGCGCTTTTAGTCCCCTTAATCAATATCATTCTGTTTGGAGATTTCTGGTTAAACGTTTTCTAACTTCCTTTTGAAGCAGCTTGTGTTCATCATTGCTGATCCAAAAATTCCTATTGTTTCCTCTGTACGACTTGTCCTTTGCTAAACTCATTACTGAATACCTCTGAAATACGAATGCGTTTCAAATTACACTGCAATGCTAAAGAAGAGGGAAACGACTGCTTTGGCTGTCCGTCGCTAACAGTGCTATAGAGACGAGAAAAACTTCGTTTGCTCAAAAAGATCTTTCTTCTCTTGTAAACTTGAGCTAAGCCGGTCCGTTGAAATATGATGAGAGACATTATTCTTTTACTAGTGTAAGTAAGGAAAGAGCTAATTAGGACTGCAACCTAATTTGCTTTGAAGTGCTTATCACCCTTTCTTTTTTCGGCTGTGCTGCGGATGAAGCTCGAAAAACGTGTTTTTTTTCCCCTTCGACCATTCGCGTTCGCCTAATCGCTGGTTGCCGGCAGCCGGTCAAGGTTTTCAAATTGCTAAGCAATCACCTCAAACAACAGTAATAAATAGTTTGTAACTCCGGCCATCCATTTAAAATTCTTAGTAATCCAGTCCTTTGTCGCGATCGTACGTATTTGGAGTTGGTAATTCAACCGTGACGTAAAACAGTTATCTTTTCAAAAATGTTCAGGAAGTATCATTATCACTGAAATTGAAAGAAATTTCATCTTAGTAATCTGCTTTTGTTGTTAGGATCTGGCCGATTGAAGAAACGATGTTGCATCAACAATTTGAGTTCGCGCTCGTTTCCAAAGTGTCACCCCGTCAAGCACCCGGCCGAGGAAACATTGTTACGGTAACAAAAAATGTTATTGAATCTCCCTCGGACATTTTTCAGGCCACAACACCGTTGCCTCTGTTAAGCTTACCGAAGTCTTAGGACGCTTTCCTTTTGTCAGAACTGGCCGGCCAGACCGGTCACTTTGCAAAGAAAAGGCGACAATATAGGAAAGATATCTGTTTACAAACATTGCTTTCGTTATTCAAATTTGCCAACAAAAGGAACAAAAGAACCTTTGTCTCGACAGCCAATGAGGCTCTGGTTGGCACATTAATGACAACAGGTGACGTCAACGATATCTTCCCCATTTGAAAGAACACATGCGTGATAAGTCCTCGCATTCTTTTCAGTTGAGGAGAATATATCATCCTCAAAGTGTTTATTTCAGTGAAGGCGTTGTAGAGTTTGTCCTTTTAAATGCGCGGTCTGGCCTTCAGTTCTGTCAAATGGAAAGCCGCAGTCCTAAGTCGAGTTGCTGATTCGAGATAGTTGATGTGAGTTCCGGGTTCTTAACCATGCATGGTTTGTTATTCATATTTGGAAGGCAAGATGGGAACGTACGGGAGACGATTCTCATGCAGAGAATCTTCGAAATCTTACTAAGTACATAATTTATGATATGGTCGTCGCTAAAGTGAACAGCATCAAACATTGGTTTCGGAACACTAGGGTTGATACTACTCTATTGTCAACTCTCCGGTATTTTGAATCCCTAGAGGAACAATTAACAATAAAACTTTAATTATCTCTAGTGTTAACTCCCTCAATGCGACAGCATCCAATGACATACATTTCATAAGCAAAACAATGGCTCTGCACGTGTGGTTTGAAGGTTTGTACATTCCGTTCACGTTCTCTACAAATATCATGAAACGAGAAGCTACCAAGCCTCCAGTTCCATGTAAAACGTGAGCACACATTAGTGATTTTTAATTTTCTCTGTTAGTTTCAACACCGTCCCTGCCAGTTAAGTTCCTGGATAGTTCGGCTAGTTTGTAGCAGTAGAACGAACTGGAAACATAAGGAAAGAATTTAAGTGGCGCCGGGATTTCCTGCTTCCCCCCCCCCCACCCATGCCCTCCTTCCCCAACCCCAATGAGTCTCGACTGCATGCTCGTTTCAGTCCAAAACCGTAAACTGACACACTTAAGGACGTCTGTAAATTAGTCCATTGAGTCTGCACAAAATCACAAATAGAAACGGTAAATTCAGATTGGAGGTGCGAATAAGTGAAACAATAGCGAAAACAATACCACAGAGAGTCATTGTTTTAATCATAGTTAATCGAGGGACTGGTTATGAAACCTTAGAACCTTCAAAAGTGAGAACAATGTTGTCGCCATCGATGTTGAATTGACCGTGACCCTGCACAATCTTTTGTTTTCGCTTCGCACGGGTTTGCAAATTAGTTGCGCATAATTTAATCGAAGGATTTGATTGGCTATCGTCTCGAAAAACGGTGTGTATTGTGCAGGGTCAAGGCCAAAAATACGGACAAAAACATGAAACAAAGGAAATTGTCGAGTTTCATAACCATCTCCATGCATTAACCATGTTTTAATGCATCTCCCCTTCAAGTTAATTAATAAGCAGAGCTTAGCTCCCTGGGGAAAAAGAGCGCGCGATTGATAGCAGCCAATGAAATTAATCCCAATCGCGTCCATTTAAATAGTTATGTGTGATACGACAATCTTGTGATGTTTCTTTAATTGCAAGTAAATGTTCTGCGCGATGTTTAAAATATCACAGCAAATTTCACAAAAGCAGTTGTTTTTTTCCAAATGATAAATCAGAAACGTTCCAGATTCCCTTGTGTTCAAGGTCATCATCTTTTGTTAGCATGAGCTGTGTCCTTCATCGTGCAAGCTGGAAGCGGCATTCTGTGTAAAGTAAGAAAAGAAAACGTCGCCTCTGTAGCGAAAATGATACACTTCACTGACCAGTCGCAAGGCTAAAATAACATTGGCGAGGTACCCGAAGAAATAACCTCCCGGAGCAGAGTAGAGGACCAATAATTTTAACCCACATAAGATATTGAGTCCGCCGGGGGAATCGAATGCGAGCCGCATTTGTGGAATACGGGACTCCCACAGCTGTGCCCGCTCTGCCTCTCAAGGTGTGTATTTTCAATTCATGTTACATTAGGTTCCTTTTTGACACCCGTAAACTGTATGAGTTCGTAATCTTTGAGCTGGTAATGGACTAAAGCTGGAGAATGGCCTGAGGTTAGGCTACCACTAGACTTCGTTGATGAGTGTTATAGTCAACGAGCGGCCTAAACTAACAGCTTGTCAAACCATTTTATTCCACAGATAGAAATTTAAAATCTCTACAACCTGATGTTATAGTTGAACAGGGGAGTAATGAGATAGGTCCTCTGGCATTATTTCCCATGAGGAGCAACCCTTTTCCTCAGAAAGTGTTCGTTATAGACAACAGTTACCTGCAGAGTGTAGAGGAAATTCTCATCTGTGTACAAATCAGTCAAGCTACTAGCAAAGAGACCGGAAAGCTTTTGGCTACTCAAGGAGTCGGCGCTGTTTGTCAGTGTCACGGGATTCTGGGATCCATCGGAAATTGTTTGACGAGGCGCGAAGTGACTCAAAGGAAGATGGGACAGTGGTGGTGGCTTTGCTGGGTACTGGGGCGGACACGGGAACTCCGTGATCCCGAGGGATACTGCTCTGGAGGCTCCGTGCTCAAAGTCAAACGCAGAAGGGTACATCAGAGCATTGACTGGAGAATTGTAACCATTCTGAAGTACATTTTGAAGGTGACCTTTCAAAGTTTTTATGTAGTTTGTAGCAATCAAAAGCAGCTCCAATTTCGTCTTTACTCGGATCTTCTCGTAATTGGGAATCGTGCTACGGAGTTCTTCGTAAGCGTCGTTCATCTTTCGGACGCGCTCTCTTTCGTGCTTGTTTGCTAGGATCCCCTTTTCCCTGGACATATGCCTGTTTCTTGGTTTCTTTGATCGATCATTTTTTGAACATTCCATGACTAAAACAGAAAGATGCGTTTGTTAAGTGGCTAATGAGAAAATGGTGGCTTAAACTGTAGGCCTCAGTTGTTCGAAGGGTGGATACCGCTATCTACGTGCAGTGGATAACTTCATTGGTTTTGCTAATGTTTACCCGCTGGATAGTGATTTATCCGGTGAATAGCGTCGTCCACCTTTTAAACAACCGAGGCCAGAGGCGCACACTGTGTGATAGGAATACATAGAACGGGGTAGGAAAAGATGAAGTCAAATCGACCCCCCGCCTTCCTGCGCTAACTATGCCTGGTTACGTCCCGTTTAAACTTGTGATGAAAAGAAGTTGTGAGGGAACTTGAAATGATCAACATGTCAGCCTAGAAGCCAATTTTCCTCGATTCCCTTTTATTTTCTTCAATCTTTCTGGGTTTACTACCTTGCTAGTAACCACATGTCTTCTCAGGGGGCTATGTACCTAGGACTTCTACCATGGCCCTACAATGATATACGATACCAAAACAATATCGTGTACTATTAGAGCTACTTATTACGCAAAGACAACTTGAATCTCCTGGAAGACAAAACCCAGCTCAGTTGACAATATGGAATAAAGCGCTGTGTTACTGCACTACCACACGTACGCAATGCGTGCCTATTTTGTCTAAAGATGACGGGAATTGTTTTCTTTCTGACAAATGATAAATAGGCCAGTAGCTAGGTTTTTAACCTCAGAAAAAGATGTTTCGTCGTATGAACGTGTGAGCCAAGTGGCCTCTGCTGGCACGACTTCTGGGTGACCCCTTAAATGGTCTTAATGACCCCCGACTATAAAAAAAATGGACTGGAATTCTGCAGTTCAATACCACCCAACTCAGTCCCTTCTGTTTGTGAGTAACACGCACCACAGGCAACCCAGGTTACGCTCGTGGTGCGTCTAGTTCTGATTTCTTTAATTTGTTTTTTTAATCCTAAACCAGGGAAGGAAAAAACACTAAACAAATACGTTCACAACTTCCGAGTCTGCTTTTTCGAGCACAGCCGTTCGGCATGCTTCAAATAAGCAACTGAGCTGCTTTTTAGTTTACTTTTCCTCTTCTCACTAAGCGTGTTAAAGTTCGAGACTTTTTCTCTTTAAAAGCTGTTTTGTGTTTGAATTAAAAGGGGTATTAAGTTCAAATTTAGAACTGAAATGAGGGGATGATCTATGCTCTTAGCGAGCAAATTTAGGCAAATTTAATCGCCCAAAAGTCGGGCTCTTTGAATGGGATTTTAACCCATGACCTTGACCCATAGGGCCTATGAAGCCAGACCAGTTTGGAGCAGATAAGGTTGTTGGGTCTTTGTGTTCCTTAGCGAAAGGTCGTGATCTGATCATGAGTAGAGAGATCGAGCATCGCGTTACTTTGCGTGAAACGGTAAACAGCACTCTGTTGTTTGTCAAAACAGCTTTAAAATTCTTTTACTTCAATTTGTTTTTGTGCTTTAAGAAGTTGCTCGATATCTGTAGCTTCAGTCAAGACACGAACTAAAATTAATTAAACAAGCTTTTCTGATTTTTGGCAAAACGCATATTTTAGCATGATGTTTCCGGTCTGCCGTGAACGCGTGTCCAAAGACTTAAATTGGTAGACAACCTTACCGAAGACCAAAAAGGTAACTTGGAGGTCTCCACTTTGTCTTATTTTTTTCTTGGTGCTGTTTATATCGTACTTCCTTCTAAACAACTGTGGTATTGCTCTCCCACATACTGAGAGTAGCAATTTAAAAGACAAACATGAACCTTGACCTTTGAAATCCACACCAATCGCAACACTGTAATTGAGGACACATCTAATGTTTCTCCAATGTAAAAGAACCAAGGCTAATACCTATTTTAGTTTCAAATGAACTGGTATGACTTAATCTGGTGCAAAAGAACTAGACACACTAACTGGATGAGAAGTTTGTATGAACGGTATCTTTACAATGGCGTCCAAAACACAATAAAAAGGAATGCCGTTATAATCGAGAATGGACATAAACCCTTGTTCCCAAATTTATCAAGAGTATCGCCTGAAAAATGTGAATTGCAGCATTACATATGCTGGTATACTTCAATGCTGGTATCCTCTTTTCGGTGTAAAACTTCAGTAGACTTTCAAATTCGATCTTTAAATGTAAAAAGTCGTACCATTCTGCACTTCAAGATTTGTTCTCTTTTTGATCGTGAATTTGCGGTTCTCTACGAAAAAGCCGGATCCACGATGAAACGAGATTTTGTAAAATGCAGTCAAATCCTGCAAACGGAAAAAGCGCACAGAGTCAAAACATTTCATTACTACCATCCTCACGTTTTTTTGAAGATTTTCGGTTTTGCAGATGATGGACTGGTTACAACCTCTACATTAATTAGGTTTTACAACCGACCCAAGGAAGTAGTATATCGTGTCTAATGTTTTTTTGTTTTTAAGCGCTTCTGTTATCAGTGGAACCCCGCTCTACGGACACCCGCTTATAACGGACAGTTTTGTTTGTCCAGACAAAAAGCTCATATATTTTCTCTAAAGTTAACCCGCTTTATACGGACACCGGTTAATAGGGACAACGGACACTTTTCTGTGTCCCGAGTCACAAACTCTCATATATTGTCAACCCCGCTTTACGGCCGTTAATTTTAAGTAATATTTTTGTCGAAAGTTCATTTAACCATTTGTTATGAGGATCAGAATTATTTTTAGTTTATCTGTCATGCAATTACACAGCTGAATTACAGACGTTTCTAAAATTATGTAACAATCTGTAGTATTCCAGAAATTTCTTTGATGTGACTCAGCAGTTTCCACAAATAGTACACCTTGTAATAGATTATAAATAGCAACATAGCTTTCTAGATGCTTAGAGTAAAAGTATAAACGCAGGCTTGGAAGTAATAGAAAAAACTCTTTTACCCGAGGGCTTACCCTCGAGGCAGCTGTGATGGATGTGGGGGGTGCAGGGATGGCGCAGTGGTGAGAGCAGTCGCCTCCTACCAATGTCCCACCAATGTGGCCCGGGTTCGATTCCCAAATCCGGCGTCATATGTGGGTTAAGTTTGTTGGTTCTCTACTCTGCACCGAGAGGTTTTCTCCGGGTACTCCGGTTTCCCCTCTCCTCAAAAACCAAATTTGACTTGATTTGTGTTAATTGTTAATTTCAATTTACAGTGTCCCCAATTAGTGCTTCTGCGCTAGAAAGACTAGACACTTTTCTTCTTCCTTCCTTCTGGATGCGATACTGTGATGAAGCTATAATCAACTGTGATAACTATAGTGGAGCAATAACCTTTGACCTTGCTATATCCGGAGAGAAGAAAGAGACGATAGCCGAAAAGGGAAGAAGATAAAGAGTTCAGAGTTCATTATGAAGTCCTTCGTGAGAGTTTGTGAGCACAGAAAATCCAGTGACTGGAAAGAATCCAGTAAATCAAGAAGGTCAAGAATCGGTGGAACTTGGAGTTCGAAGTCGATCAAGATAAAAACGTGAATGGCCGTGAAAGACAGTAAGCGTGCTTTACGAACTGTTTAACTTAATCTTTAACTGAAGCAATTGTAGCAGTGTAAAACTAATTCAACTAGTGGTAACCACAGGTCAGAAAGCGCGGGCCTGAATGCACTTGAAGAGCTTTTAAGATGTTGGGAAAGGACAGAAAAGATAGTAATAACAGCATGTGTATTGTGAAATTGGATGTTTTTAGATATTTTGCCTGAAGTTGTCATAGCTGTTTTACATGTAGTTGAGATGTATTTGAGTGGCTGTTGAATAAGTGACCAAATTTTTTTGGTAGAACACAATAATATTTATTGAAAAGTACAAATATGAAGATAAGTTTTAATGTACTAAAGTTTTTAAGTACTGCAAACATGAACGGGTTCTAATCTACTAGTAACATAAGTGTTATTGTAATAAACGTTTTGGAGAATTGAAAATGTCAATGGTTTTCAAAAAGTCCAACATACGCTTAGTGAAAAAAGACTTAATAACTGCAACGTTAACGGGTTTTAAACTATATAACCAACTGTTATATTAACATATGTATTACTGAAATTGGATGTTTTTAGATATTTTGCCTGAAGTTGTCATAGCTGTTTTACATGTAGTTGAGATGTATTTGAGTGGCTGTTGAATAAGTGACCAATTTTTTTGGTAGAACACAATAATATTTATTGAAAAGTACAAATATGAAGATAAGTTTTAATGTAGTAAATAGAAAATGTCAATGGTTTTCAAAAAGTCCAGCATACGCTTAGTGAAAAAAAGACTTAATAACTGCAACGTTAACGGGTTTTAAACTATATAACCACAAGTTTTCCTAAAGGTTTCTAGAACTCGAAATGTCAGTGAGTTTTAAAACCGCCAACATTTACACAAGTTTCAATGAAATAAAAGTTTCAAGGAATGTCAATGGCTTCTAATGGATTATTAACATATGTATTACTGTGATAAGTTTAGAGAACTGCAAAATAATGTCAATATGTTCTTAAAAGTCCAACATTAACATTAGGTTTTTTCATTGGTGACACTGAGTGCACAAAACCAGGTGGAGTATCTGCAAAAATAAACACACAAAAAAAGACAACTGAAGTAAATTAAATTGGAAGATTTGGAAAATTAGTTTACATATTCTTGTGAAGTGGGAAAAATAACAATTAGAGTACAAACCTTTTCGCTTTGATGCCATGGATCTGTGAATGTGAGAGCACTGGAAAACAAAAAGAAAAAAATTACAAAATTTCTCCTACTAATTACAAGTTGTTTTTAGCAATTGATATAATATGGTTTTGAGAAACTTATCTTTACATAATTATGGTTATAATTAACTTATGAAATGTTTACAATGTATTTACATGCAAAAAGTTGTTTGTTTAGTGTATCATGAGAGAAAGGAGTGAAATTTGAGTCAGTTACATGTGATAATCTGCCCAATATACTCAGTTTTAGGATTACTTTGAACAAGGCAGTGTGAATTACAATGTTAATCTTGGCAAAACTGTGCCGTCGTTTGATTCGACTCGTGGGCTAAGACAACCAGGTGACCAAACTGGGTCAAGACGCCAAAAAGTCATTTTGCCTGTTATGCTTTGAGATAAATGAGACATCTGCGGCAGAAGACTTGGAAAACTTCGCCATGTTTTCCGTACAGAGAGTGTTCTATACTTCAGCTCCGTGATCGTGAATCGAAACATGTCAAACGGCTCCTTCAAAAAGATTTAACCGCCCACAACAATAATCAGTATTCATTATAACATAACTAACCTTACAAAATAACCCGCAGCAAATCCAATTACGTTCGAAATCCTCGAAACTCGCCTCCACAACGTCAGCAAAACGTCCTTCGATTCATGTGACAGAAGCTTCTATCCCATGTGACAAACTGTTATAATTGACACATTTTTCGCATTCTGATCGCTCTTAGTTGCAGAACAAAATTTCGATTTCCGGTTTCAGCGTCCCTGTTATAAACGTGGCGCGCACACGTAATACGCAATCCGCTGGTCACTGTCAAGATAAGGGTTGCGGGCCTCTCTTGGGCCCGCAATAATAGTGAAAAGGGGTAACTGCTCGTTGTCACACGTTTGCTGCGTGCCTTATATCGTACTCGGGAGTTCTTTTCATCTATGCCTTGTTTGTGGACATCTCTTGGTTATTCCTGCACTTAACACTTTCTATCACCCTACCTTAAGTCTTCCTGTGGAGAGTACGTTACTCTTTTATCAAAAGGGAAATTGAGAGACAACGCCTGACCAGTATAGCTTAATAGTTTCCCTGTAGTCTCTCTTTGTTTTCGCGCTCTCTTAGCTCGAAGATATTCAGTATTCGTTCCAACGTTTGAGGATGATAACACATGCAAGTGATGTGCCTCAGCTGCGGACTTAATTGTTTTACAAATATAGAACGTTTTCACTGTCACGCAATAAAAAAATAAATCGAAAACCATCCAGTGGAAAAAGTCAAGAATTCGTGATGTTGTAGAAGATAAATGAAGAAGACACTTCTCCAAGTTTTAGGCCTGTGCGTTTCCCCAAACTTCAGATATTCGTCGAAATGTTTCGCAGAAATTTACAGAGCCCAGTATGAAAACGCCATGTTGGTGTACATCTGTGGTGCACCAATATGGCGGCCGGAAAATAGTGTCAACATCTGTTACTTACTTTGGCTATCCAGGCGAGTGATCATCTGTACTGAACAAATAGCTATTCAGCTAAGTAATTTTCCTATAGATCGTTTTCACTGTCACGCAATAAAAAAATAAATCGAAAACCATCGAGTGAAAAAAGTCAAGAATTCGTGATGTTGTAGAAGATAAATGAAGCAGACACTTCTCCAAGTTTTAGGCCTGTGCGTTTCCCCAAACTTCAGATATTCGTCGAAATGTTTCGCAGAAATTTACAGAGCCCAGTATGAAAACGCTATGTTGGTGCACATCTGTGGTGCACCAATATGGCGGCCGGAAAATAGTGTCAACATCTGTTACTTACTTTGGCTATCTAGGCGAGTGATCATCTGTACTGAACAGACAGCTATTTACCTTAGCACTTTTCCTAATGCTTTAAATTCTAAAAAGGCTCAAAACCATGAGATAAATATATTTCTCAATAAACTCGATTGTCGCCTCGTGTCACGCACCGCTATAACTCAGAAATTCAAAATGCTCTGGTTTCCAAACGAAGCACGCTATTGAGCTGTAAAATTGCAAATGGATACAAATTTACCGCCTCTTATGCCTGCTGAGGATAAAAACTCTCGTGGCTCTTTAGTTTTGGATTTTAGTAAATTATGACGTCACGTTAAAACGATCTATTGCTTTAAATTCTAAAAAGGCTCAAAACCATGAGATTAATATATATTTCTCAATAAACTCGATCGTCGCCTCGTGTCACGCACCGCTATAACTCAGAAATTCAAAATGCTCTGGTTTCCAAACGAAGCACGCTATTGAGCTTTAAAATTGCAAATGGATACGGATTTACCGCCTCTTATGCCTGATGAGGATAAAATCTTTCGTGGCTCTTTAGTTTTGGATTTTAGAACATGATGACGTCACGTGAAAACGATCTATAGTATCACTCCGTTATTTCGAGCACTCAAGTATCCAGGTCTGTTTGCAATTTCCATTGCATGGTTACGCCAAAAATGCGGAAATCCGAAAAACTGTTTTTTTTGGTGGGCGAATAATATAGAGCCGGCAGTCGTTATTTCCAAATTACTAGACGTCAAGCATGCGCGACACGCAAAACCGGGTACTTTCATTCACTGGCGAAA
>NC_090885.1:62657862-62660362 GCF_036669925.1 Montipora capricornis
CAGGAGGGGTCTTCCCTATAAAAATGACAGAGTCTTGTTGTGTGGACGTAGCCGAAAGAAATCTTAACCCCTACGAGGAACCAGTTCTAAAGTGACAAATGACTGGCATTTTATAATTCAGAAGTAAAAGTTATTTTCCGTCATACCAAATTCTGCTATTTTATTAGATTGATAGCCTTAAAGGTACTACACCTCTGCCAGCAAACCTGTTTGATCTTAGCATTGTAAGCGCTACAAATCCACAAATTTTGCCCCAAAAGGGTACAACAAGAACTCCCGTCATTTTTGTAAGAGAGTCTACTTAATTTATTCACCCTTGGGAATGGTAGGAATGATTAGTATTACTTCAAGCAATCGCTAAAAATTCAGCACACCTGTTGTATCTAAGATATTATTATTATTAGTTAAAGTATTTTGTATATATGGAAAGGTACCAGGAATTATTTCTGTGAAGTCTTATCCAGAAAACTGCATTGTGGCATTATCCCCCTTTCAAATGTAGGTTAGTATGCTTTTGGGCAATGTGTTTGAAGAATTGTTACTACAGAAATATGAAGTTATAAGAGGTTTTTAAAGTTAAATCTAATGGAAGGGCGGATTAAAAATTTATCGTAGCAGCTGTGATGCTACCAAAGTCCACAAAGAGAGGTTCGATAATTTATTGTACTGAAAGTAATGATGAAATGGTACCGGTATATGAAATGAATCATATACGAACTGCGGATATGCAATCTAGTGACGCTATCATCTACGCAGTTATGAGCGAATTTTATGCACTTACGAAGTGACGCCTGAACAATTCAGGACTTCAACGGGGTTTGAACCCGTGACCTCGCGCACCGGAATCGGAATCGGAATCGGAATCGGATCATAGCTTCACTTGATGTACTGGAGGTATTAATAGGCCAACTTAAATTTCTGAAAAGTTTTGTAGGATGGCACAGAATCACCTTCAACAGTCACCTTGCTCCATTTCTTGCAAATTTTCAACACATGAATTGAAATCAAGACTGTAATCCATTAGCCGGCCAAGCTCCATGAACGAATTTTCCACTCAAACACTTTCACAGCAACCGAGACTCACGTTGACCTTGAAATTAACTCAGAAAATTCCCTCGCGGCACCGTTGACTCAAAAGAGACTCGCTGGCATAGAAACGCACGATGCAGTCAAAACATTCGTCAGTTTTAGTGGCCTGAAAAAGGGTTCTTTTATCGAGGGAGATCTGAGTTATACCCGATAGCAGCCATCGATTCAAGTCACATGACAGAGCTTCGGCCAATCAGACATTTTTCGCCAGTGAAGTATTTTCTCATCAGTGTGAGATAAATCTGCGGAGTAAACGTGTTCGTTGTCCTTGGGTGAACAAATCGGGTACGAAAATCGTCACTTTCCATTTTTGCTCACTGTAGAAAAGATGAACGACAAACGCTCAAAATGGCAGATTTCACCTTCCCAAATGGGGCTACATATCTAAAAAATGAATTTACGCTTGATCTCTTCTCGAGGAGCGGTCCACAAGATTAATTACCACTCACCCTCACTTACCACCCACCAAACCTTAGTTAAAAACACTGATCACTTTCAAAAACTTTATTCAATCGCGACGAAACATGGTCCGGATACCTTTCTAGTTATAGAAGCGCACTAAAATTGGACAATCGAGCAGGAATTTTGAAATTCGCGCGCTCGATGCAAGACTCATCCTTTCACTTAAAACGTAGACAAACTCTTAGGACGGAAACGATCGTCAAAATCAGCGACCATTTTACATGCATCTCCTAAAATCTCATCCATTGCATAACATGTAAACCATATAAAAAGATCTACAAAGGTGAGATAGGGAAAAAAATGTCAGACCGGTTCCCGAACATCTTCGAGATGCAGAACGAAATGACGAAGACGCATAATAATAATAATGATAATGATAATAATAATTATTATTATTACAATAATAATATATGACATTTGTATAGCGTTATTTTTATTACTCTATAGCGCTTCACAACTTGAGAAAAAAGAAAATCAAATACAGAAATAAAGATTGATATCTACAAGGATAAAATAAGTAAATAAGTAAATGTATAGAAGAGAAAGAGATAAATCATACACTTGTAAAGTGATCTCATGCACCAACTAATTAAAAAATAAGAAATCAGAAATGAACATTATGTATACAACTACAGCAAGTAACCCTCTTCAAATTGAAATGTCTTTAGTAGTTTCTTGAAGTGTTGATGTTCGTGTATGTCTTCAGTTCCTTTGGTAACGTATTCCATAGTTTAGGTCCCCCATAGCCCAATGATCTTCCTCCAGAGGACTTATGCTTGATGACGGGGATCACCAAATCATTATTGCCATCGGCGCTTGTTCTTTCATGGGTCTCCTATACCTAAGATCCTCTAGGTAAGCTGGTGCAAGATGATTTAACGACTTGAAAGTCAAGATTAGAACTTTGTAGTGGATTCGTTACAGAAAGGGAGCTAGTGAAGTTGTTCAA
>NC_090885.1:62672862-62677862 GCF_036669925.1 Montipora capricornis
ACCCCTCCCCCACGAAACAAAAAAACTGCCGGTAAACCACATGCCTTAATTAAGCCTTAAACTGAAATAATCCGAGAGAATATGTATGTCATGGTCACGCTTGATTTTCCATATTTTCATTTCACAAAAAGTGTTTGAAATTCTTTGACATTCTTATTTTTTCATTTGTAAAATCTAATTTACTGTCGTAAAAATCATTATTATATCTCTCACTTAGTACGCGTGTGATTGGTCAATTGTGCGGGCCATATTCTACAGTAAGGCCAGCTGTCAGCCGTTAGTTTTCTTCCCCGCGCGCCGGATTAACCTCAGAGATATAATAAATACTTTCAGGCTAACCTCCTTTTCTCTGTCCGTCCTCGTTTTTTCCCCGTTGATTTATGGCCGCGCGCTTCGCGCTTGGGCCGTAAATCAACGTGAAAAAACTCGGTCGGTAACTTACAATACGGACCTCGAACTCGGTTGGTATGAGATACATATTGAATGCAATTAGTACTGTTATTTTCTCAATTGACAAGTAAAATCGTCTGGCGTTAAACAGAGTAAAACTCTATTAAGTATCACTCCCAGGGAGCAATGGGTTAGTAAAAACTGGATTGTTTTCAAAAAGATGGGTTTTTTGGGCGTTGTAAGGCTGACGAAAAAGGAAAGCAGAGCACAAAGGGCACATTTTCAAAGAGAACGTATTGGTGTGTACATGTCTACAACGGGGTGCAGGGGATGGCACAACGGGGTGCAGGGGATGGCACAGTGGTGAGAGCGCTCGCCTCCCACCAATGTGGCCCGGGTTCGATTCCCGGACTCGGCGTCCTATGTGGGTTGAGTTTGTTGGTTCTCTACTATACACCGAGAGGTTTTTCTCTGGGTACTCCAATTTCCCCTCTCCTCAAAAACCAACCTTTGAATTGATTTGCTTTCATCGTTAATTTCAGTTTACAGTGTCCCCAATTAGTGCTCCAGCGCTAGAACGACTAGAAACTTAAATAAAGTTCCTTTCCTTTCCTTTCCTTTCCCTAATTGGCTGTTGGTGATTTCAGAGGAAATCAGTTGGTGAAGAATCAATCGATCAATCAATCAATTTATTAAAGTCATAGCGTGGGATTGAGGTTGACCTCAGTATCCGAGCCAGAGTCTCATGTATAAAACGCATGACAAAAACAGAAAAATAAAATAAGAGTAAATATGACATAATAACAATAATGTCAAAATTAAATAGAAGTTACATAGTTTTACATGTAATTATAAACAATTGTTATCTAACTATAATAAACTAGATAATATATAGTTGTAAATATGTACACATCAAGCCTAAAATTATCACAAACATTAAAAATTTATGATTGGCAATAATTACGTGGACAGCTAGGCCTTGATAGACTACAAATTTTCATAAAATGCATTTAAATTGGGTTACTGTTTAACATACGTAGGTAGCTTTGTTCCATAGGTGAGTAATCTTAAAATTAAAAGAATTACAGAAATACTGGTTGTTATAGGAGATTGCAACCACCTCCCCTTAAGTTTTAACGTGAAACACTGAACTTAAAGAAATCAGAAATATGACTAGACCCATTTTCCCTAATACATTTATATGGTAATTAACGTGATTGTTCATATCTTCTCTATTCAAAAGAATTCATTCCCGCTATGGAGTTGTAATCTACATCGTTTCCGACATTTAAAACACTCTTCAACGCATAATGATCAGCAGCTTCAAGTTTATTAGCTAGGGTTTTGTTTATTCCTAATAAAAGAATCTTTTTTTCACTGTGATTTGTGTTGTAACTTAGCTAATTCCAGTTCTTGTGAGTAGGAAGGAACTTAAGCGGTGACGACAAAAACCAGAAATCTATAACCCATCCTCGGAAACCCAGGGGCAGTCAGTCGAGACGAGACGAGAATCGAGACTGGCGTATAGTTTTCAAGTAAGGCGAGAAGAGCCCCTGGGAACATACCTTTAACGGACGAGTTCCAGAGCGAATTAAATTCTGATTTTCTGATTGGGCGGAAATTTCCGCAATGGCCTTTTTTCCGCCCAATCAGAGAACCTCATACAATGAAGTCAGATCGTGATTCCTTATATCAAGTGATAAATACTACATCAACGGTCGCCATACCATGCGGCGAAAATTTGGGTCGCAAAGGGACCCGCAAGATGCAAAATTCAACCAATTCTACCTAGATGATTTTGTTACGTGGGGGCAATTATCTGTACATGTGTAAAATCAAAATGCTTGGTCAAAACACCCTCGAAGAGCCGACTAGACTATTGCAAAGGAAGGTACCGTAACTAATCGTGTTTTTGTGTTCCGCTTCTTAAATATCACCGTCGCGAATTAATTTTGGTATAAGCATTGCTATTGGCCGCGCAGATTGCAACTTGTTGTTTTGCGGGAAATTCATCTTGACGCATTTAACCTAAATGCAAAGGATTTTTGTATTGCCTCGCTGTTAAATAAAGTTTTGCAGGGATCAGCCTAAAAGTGTTTTTGTGATTTGTTGCCGTCTGTGCGGCATAGTGCGATGAAACAAATGTTAAACTGACGATTTCGTAAGAACTTTTGAGACGTGTGTAGCGAAACAATGGCCTGCGATTGAAGGCTAAACCCCAAGCTATTTGTGATGCTTGCAAGTATTGAGTATAACATGCTTGGAAAATCATGAAAAAAGCGCGATTGCAGCAGCGCTGAAGCGGAAGTTTCATCCCTGACATTTTGTCAAAGCGGCAAAGAAACAGCTACTGTCGTACAGCGAAAAAACCAAGGTTAAAGACTTGTATCGGAAGCACGAATAATTGGGCAGCATGTAAGGTAGCCTCAAGGCAGGCCTCCTCAGAATCCTGCAGGTAAAATAATTATCAATATAACTCAAAAAATTAAGTCCGTATAGGGTGCGTAGGGTGGAAAAAAATGAGTATAACACCCTGGTAAAGATGCAAGGACTACCTGTCAGTCCCATGGGTAGGGCCCAAAAACGGAACAGAAGACCCCTCCGTGCAAATTTGAGATATTTTCTGAAGGTAGGTAATATAGGGATGGCATTGAAGAAATTGGGTGGGTCTATAGAGGACATAAAACACCCAGGTTTCATCAACCTTATGGTAGATCCTAGAGTAACCATTCTGAACAGTAGGTCAATGCTTGATTTAAAAACTTCAATTTGAAAATAACTCTATGAACCCCAGGTTCCTCTTTTGGTCATAGGAATATCGGAGAAACAATTCCTCCTGCATCATTAGCTTCTTTCTCAATAACAAAAAATTGGAATTCTGCATGCCGTGGACTTGGAGGGGTAACCTGGTGTTGATAGATAATAAAATTCAAGTTCACAGCTAGATGCACACTGCAAGATAAACGAGTCGGAAGTCAACTTTGCTATTCGCAATTGGCCAGCTTGCAATGGTGCAACTGACCTAATAACACTATCAACGCTACTCATGTAACCAACCTGAGGATTACAATTTAACGGTTTGTCTCCTTTTGGGACTGAGATCATGGTTGACTGCCTTGCTTCTTCTTGGTGGTGGTAGGAGCCCCTTCTCCCCTAA
Organism: Montipora capricornis; assembly: GCF_036669925.1. Lineage (NCBI taxonomy): Eukaryota > Metazoa > Cnidaria > Anthozoa > Scleractinia > Acroporidae > Montipora > Montipora capricornis. The sequence goes on from NC_090885.1 coordinate 62,676,410, forward strand.
CAAATTAAAGGCTTTGCAGAATAAGACTTGCCACCTCTGAAGAAGCAAACTGGGCGTTCAGGTCTGGTTTCAGAGATTCTCGGCCACGAAGATTCAGTTCCCGGTTTACTGCCAACGCTAGAACAAGGGAATGTGGGAGAGTATCCTAGAACTCGCCTGATGCTTTATTACAGGCATTGACGGTGGCACAAAATTAGAAAACAAAAACTGTTGAGCTTTCTGAAGAGCCCTGTCTGAGGATTTGGTATAGCGAATATAACGTTGACGTCACCTATTGTGATTAATATGCCAACCAGAGGCTCATTGGCTGTCACAAAGGGTCTTTTGTTCCTGTGGTTGGCACACTTGAATAACAAAAACAATGTTTGGAAACAGAGATCATCCCTACTTGGAGACAACCGATTACAAATAGCTCTGTTCGCTTTGGAGGAGACTAGCAATTAACAATTTTCTGGTCTTAGGTATTTTTCCACCAGCCCCTTTAGCTTTGTTTTAAGGAGATCGCCTTCGATAAGGTCTTCTAGCATAGTGGCCAGCTTGGCGTTAAGTGGCGCACCTGTTTAGTCACTTGCCGAGAATTCCGCTGCTAAGTTGTCACTTGGGACTCTCCTAAGTAGTTTGCAAGGCAACCAGTGAGCACAGGCGAAACCTCTGAGCATTAGTCATCACCATCAGAGGGCTTATCCAGATCATTTTCAGAGCCCGTTCAGTGCCCTAAATTTGGCTTCAATCTCTTACTAAGCTCTTGTTTCAGGGAAGCTGAACCTCTGCTTTCCTCGAGGAAGGAAGCGGTGGGGAGGCCCCTCATCTAAGTTTTGTGTGGTTGCTAAAATGTAAACAACCGAAAAATATTGAGCTCTGAAGGACCAAGAACCCAAATTCGGGAAAAAATATTTATGTTTCCCTTCATATAGCCATTTCGCTAAACTAGAAGTGGCTCCTAACAGGAGAAGCCATTGCCAAGCACAGTTCTCCGGCATTCACGTGTCCGTTGTAGTCCACGTCAACTCGCGAGGTAAACTAGAACTTTCTTTCCCTCAACTGGACTCAAAGGGAAACTATAGCTTAAAGTTTCTTACCCTAACAACCGCCTCTACATTGGATAGGACGGCAAAAAGCGAGGCACACTATAAGGCTCTCGACCAAGCTCAGTCTTAAATGACAACTTGTTGTCAAGCACTGTTCTGCGGCATCCACGTGTCCGGTGTGGTCCACTTCAACTCGGGAAACTAAAACTTTCTTTCCCTCAAACGTTGAAAATGTTAGGACTCGAAGGGAAACTATAACTTTCTTTCCCTTAATTAATAACCGCCTCCATATTGGATTGGACGGCGAAAAGCGAGGCACATAAAGCTCTCGACATAGCTTAACAGCTTTTAAACGACAACTTGTGAAACGTCAATTTTTCCTCGTTGCACTTTCCTTCCTCAGGCTTAGTTTTCGAGATAAACTG